>NC_045448.1:723545-751228 GCF_002776525.5 Piliocolobus tephrosceles | reverse complement strand
CCACCTCCCCCGCAAAAAAAAAAAAAAAAGGCTTCACTAACCGCACATGAAACATGCAGGAAGAACACAGTAAGTTGGTATGGAGGTGCCGGAGCGGCGGTTTCCCTTCAATGTTCTTTCTCTTATCTTTCCAGTCATAGTCTATAGACTGTTCCCTGAACATCTCAACACAGGATTTGCAGAGTTTTACTGACTGTCAAATAATTTCCCACATGTTCTGTCATCATGAGCGTGTGTCTAACAAGACCCACGCTGCCCAGGGCCACAGGTCCTCGTCGTGTGACAGTTTTATCACTAGGCACAGGTGCACCCCACGGGGCGTGGATCCCTGTCCTCAGATAAACAGCCTGCAGCAGGCTTTTCCTCTCTATGTACTGAAGGGGTCTAGAAATCAGAACTCACAGCCATCTGGATGGAGTTTTCTTTGTAGGAAGGTTTTAATTAACAAATTCATATTTCAGGCTATACTGATTTTATATCTTTTGTTCATCACCTTTGTTAATTTTCAATGAATTTGATGATTTCATCTACATTGCTATTTATCACATTCCATATAATTTTAATATCTCTAGCATCTCTATTGGTGTCTCCTTTTACATAATGACTTATTTTTTTGGAAATTTGGATTTGTTAATCGATTTGCCTAAGGGCTTATCAATTTTCTAATCATTTTGAAGCACAAATTTTTGCACATAATGGTCAGATCTGCCCCAATGGCTCATCAAGCTTCTCAGAAAACAGTCTGTCCATTTCTTACTATTTGGATATGTAAATTTCTTCTTCTTTTCCACCAACAAATAATGCTGCAGTGAACATTCTGAATATATTTCCTTATATAAATAATTAGTGATACTCTAAGATATATTCTCAAAGCTGAAATTGCTATGTTATAGCAGATGCACACTGACATTTTAATGGACACTGTAAAATGGCTCTTCAACCTGGTTGTATAAATATCTACTCTAACACCTTGTTTATAAGAGTTTCCTTTTCTCTACATCCATGATAACTTGTTTGTATCTGTAATTTTTTTAAAGCAAATAACTAAGAAATTATATCTTTGATGTCTGTATTCTTAATTAACAGTGATGCTGATTTTTTTTCATAAACTCATTATCTGTTTGGTTATTTTCTCCTGAGTGAACTACCCATTCTTAGTCTGTTTCCTTTTGTTCTCATTTGTCTCCATGTATTTGATAAGTAGATGACCTTTATGTAATCCTGATACTAACGCTGTATTACAAATTGCAAATAACTTCCCAAACTAAAATCTAGCTAGATATGCAATTTCTATAGTGTATTTTTAACTTGCATTTTCTATGTAGAGAACCACTGTGTTCACAAATAATGAATATTTCCCCCATATTCCCGTTGACTTGCTTCATTTCACTCGCTAACACCTGCAGTAAAAGTGTGAAATTTATGAAAATTTATAGAAAAGACATTTTTAGTCTTGCCTTAAGTGGAAATGCAGGTAATTTTTCACTTTTAAAGGATTGATACAAGGTTGTGGTAGATACTTTTTAAAGAAAATCAAATTTGAGAAATCTCTTCTAGTATTGTTTTGTAGATATTTGTATTGTAATTGATTGGTTGAATTGCATCAAATTTTTTCTCTGTTGAAATGGTTTTTATTTTTCACCCTTTCAATTTGTTAAGATAATGAAGAAGGTAAGTGATAGGTTGTTTAGCTCTTGAATAATCTTTGTATTCCTGAGATAAGTGTTAATTACTCAAGATGGATTTATGTTTCTTTGTACACAGCTACATATGACTTATTTATTTTATTTAAACTTTTTGTATCTATGTTCATAAATAATGTTGAACTATGATTACTGTTTTGTTTTGCCTTTAAAAAAACAAAATTTTCACACTTTTTAAAAAAAAAAATACTTCAGTCCAGCAACGTCTTGTTTTGTTGCTGACTTTTCCTTACATTGCTTGTAGACATTGACCCTTTTCCTGGGGGTCAAATTCTCTTCTAGTTGAAATGGTCTTTTAGATTTTTTCAATTGTTTCAGATGAGAGATTGGAGCTCCTAATCCTTATTTGAATAAAATTATTTTATTCTTACACTTTTATGTAACTGCTTATTATGTAACTGCTTATTATGGAAAATTTCAAATACATACCTAGGGGAGATTATAGCATAATTAACTCTAATTTACCCATGACCTGTCTTGGGCATTGATCGGCTCAGAGCCCGTCTCACTTCCTCTATTTCTCACTCTCTCCCCTTCCCCAAGATGACCTCATCTGATGCCTTGGGCTAGGTCTAGCCTTCTTTCTATCACTGCATCAGTTCTTTTGTCCATTTTGTACTATCTGGATACTTATATTTTTTCCACCTTTTCACCTGATCAAATTATGTGCCAGTGAATATCCTTGTGTGTTTCCTTATTCCATTGTGTTCGTAATTCCAGTGTATATTTCTGCACATATTTCTAAATATTTCTGCATGTATCTTTAAAAGACACACCAACACCTTTAAACATAGTGACAATTTATTATCAAACTGGAAATTAATCCACAGTAATCTCTTAATATCATCAAATATTCAACCACTCTTCACATTTCTATAATCATTCTAATGAATTTAAAATGCATTTTAAGGCCAGGTGTGGTGGCTCACACCTGTAATCCCAGCACTTTGGGAGGCCAATGTGGGCGGATCACAAGGTCAAGAGATCGAGACCATCCTGGCCAACATGGCGAAACCCCGTCTCTACTAAAAATACAAAAATTACCTGGGCATGATGGCGGCACCTGTAGTCCCAGCTACTCGGGAGGTTGAGGCAGGAGAATCACTTGCACGTGGGAGGTGGAGGTTGCAGTGAGCTGAGATCGCGCCACCGCACTCCAGCCTGGGTGACAGCGTGAGACTGTCTCAAAAAAAAAAAATTAAACGGTTTGTGCAGTTGAAACAATTCAAACACATTACACGAATTATTATTAATTAAAATGCCCCTGAAGGCCCTGCTGCTCTAGGAATTCCTCCTTCATTTCTTTTTTTCAATTTTTTTTTTCACAATTTTTTTGCTGCTATTGAAGAAACTGGATTTTTGTTATGTAGACGTCCTATTAGCTACTTTAGTGATACAGTCCTCATGTTGTTTTTTTTCTAAGTTTTTTTTTCTTTTTCTGTTCTCCATAATTCCAGTAAATGGATAGATCAAGATGCTTCACTGAATTCATGGCTGATGTTTTTGGCAAGAGTATTTCTTGTGATCTTGTGTGCACCTGTCAGGAAGGGCAGACGTGGAGGCTGAAGCAGCTCCACCTGGGATGACACCCACCATGTTGACTTTTGATTAACTCCAATTCCAGGAAGTCCTCTAAGATTTCCAGTTTATCTTGCGACAGAGTAAAGTTGGCCCCCCTAGGAACCTGGCCCATTCCCACTGGTGCATCTTTCCGTGCACATCAGCTAAGCACCTGCCCTTGCGTCACCACCCCCACTGGCTCCGCAGACCCGGAGAAACCCAGCTACCCAGGGTTCTGCTGGAAACCTCACTCGAGGGAGCCACGTCTATCACTGCTGTGTGCACGAGACCAGAAGAATGGCTGAGCTTTACCTCTTGCCTCTTTAAAAGGTTAAAATCCCCACCCAGGAGGGGCTTAGGTGTTATTTATCATGCACAATGTCTGTATCAGACTGATTTTTCACTGTGCCCATGCACCCCCATCTCCGTCCCACGCACGTAGTGATGTTCGCATGCCTCATGCTTATCCCTGACATCCTTCCTAACACACCAAAAAGACCTGCCCTCAGGGAGCCCCCCGAGACCTCTCTCTCCAGTGCTGCCCCCTCGTATTCAAGCACAGACTCCTGACAAAGCCTCCTCTGGGGAACGTGCATGGCCTCGTGACCCCTCAGTTGCATGGGAGTGTAAGAACCTGTGGCCTCGTGACCCCTCTGTTGCATGGGAGCATAGGAACCTGTGGCCTCGTGACCCCTCTGTTGCATGGGAATGTAAGAACCTGTGACCTCGTGACCCCTCTGTTGCATGGGAGCATAGGAACCCGTGGCTGGTAACACTCTTGTTCCTTGCGTGTGAGTAACTATCTGCTGTAAATCGTGCCCTTGGGTCCGGACAACCTTGATGTTGTTGCACTTCAGTTGTCCCACCCATGCTTTTGAACCAGCCCTTCGCCCTGGCTCATAGGCCCTGGGCCTGGGGATTATGGGCAGGGATCCACCATCTTGTCTGGCTGCAGACACGGCTTCTGTCCCTAAGTTCCTACTAAATGTTTCTTTCTGACAAACCAGGTTTGCTGGCGTCTTTCTCTGGCCTCTCAGCTTCCTTGGACTTTGAGGGCAGTTGTGCCGGGACCTCCCCACTGTGGAACAATGGAGTATCCAGTGTGTCTCATGCTTTAATGTAAGCAGCCTTGATAATCACCACACAGGTACATTAATGCATGTGGGTAGCACATTTGTAGTATTTTAATGTTACCATGGTTTTCTTATTTATTAGCTGCAATATTTCCATGGAGAGAAACTTCCCCTTGTCGACTCTTTCCTCGCCCTGAGGTACAGTTTTTATACCAAAGGCAGGATCAATGCATTTGCCTTCTTTCCATTTTCAAAATTACGAGGTTTTTTCCTCTGTTATCTCCCAAAAGTGATCACGGATTCCTTTGATTTTAGGTGTTGTTGAGAATTATTAATAATTCATGGAATTTAAACCATAGATGTGTTTAGAGTCCCTCAAGGTTATCTTCATTCTTGATGTTAAAACAGTCCCATTCTTTTCCAGGGGAAGCTGTTCATGTTCTATCCTGCGTGTTCTCGAGAAAGTTTTGATGAGAGAAAACATCACACAGAAGGGTGCACGTGTCACAAGTTTCCAGCTCCGTGGATTTTTGCAAACTGAGCACATTTGTGGGCCAGGAGTGGGGCCCACAGCGAGGATATCCTTCCTGCGGCTCCTGCCGTCCGTCCAGCAGCACAGTCACTACCCGGCCGTGGAACGACACAGGTTAGTTCTGCCTGTTTTGTTTTTTATGCAAATGGGACCATATACAGCGTTCAGTCTTAAGTCTGGCTTCCCTGCTCAACTCATGCGTGTGAAATTAACCTGCCCTGATGTGTGGAGTATCTCACGGGTCATCCCTGCTGCTCTCCGGCATCCATTGTGAGTGTGGATAACACCGTTGTTCATTGTACTCTGTGGGACTTGCTAGTTTCCTCTTCTGCCGCTGTGACTATTCTCAGACATATCCCATGGCTTTGAAGAAGAGTTGTCTTTGAGGTTTTTCTTGTTTTGTGTTGTGTTGTTTTGTTGTTTTGTTTTTTCCTGGCATAACATGATGCTGTGGCTCACTTTGTGCCTGTCTTCACCAGAAATAGAATCAGCCATTTTTTCCAAGGAGCGATGATCCTTTCCCTGGAAAATGAGGGTTAGGAACCAAAGCATTTTAACTGTATTTTATTTTATTTTTAAAATTTTTACCTAAAACTTAGAAACAATCCTATCCAACTAAATAATTTATAAAAATTAGTAAATAGCAAAATAAATCCCTTTAGGTTTCAAAAGCTTTCTCTTTAATTATCAGTGCTTTATGCAGTGGAATAACACAAATGTTTGCATTGCGGGGACAAGAAAAATAAACCCTGGCCCTGAATACTTCCGAGTTGGAATTTCGAACTTAAAGAAAAAGCATGGTATTAATGAACCCTGTAATCTGCAGCAAAGAATATGGTTGTGGTTTTAACAAAAGGGTAGTTAAATCATTTTCTCACAGTTTATACCGTAATAAACTGTTTTCGAATCAAATATCTAAATGTAAAATCGAAAAGTATATAAGCACCAAAAAAACATGAAGATGTTTTCTTACGGTTTCAGCATGAGAAATGCTTCCAAGTATTAATATAAGTAGAACAATTAAAATTTATAATTGGATTAGTATTTTAAAAGTGACAGGTTCCAAGGAAATGGACAAATCATGAAATTCGTTGCTATCATAAAGCACATTTTTTCATGGTTAAATGGATTCTACAATTCTGTAATAAAAACACCAATAATCCAACTGAAAAAATGGCCAAAAGATGAGACAATAAACAGTACAGATGCGCTAAAGGATGCTTAATTAAGAATAAGAAAAAATTGAAATCATAAATGATGACTTTGATTTCTGCCTCTAGGATTAGGAATAATTGGATGGCTAAGAATTGGAAAGACATGTGCTGTCTTCCACACTGCTGGCAGCATTGCAAACCAGCTTAACATTCATAAAAGGCAACTGAAAATTAGACACAAAAGATAAAACACTCATACTCTTTTGACCTGATAATTTAATGTCTTAAATTTTATTAGATATATGTTATCACATATGTATGAAGTACACCCATTGATGTATTAAAAAATAAAATACCGAAATACCTTATGAGTGATTCAATAAGGCATTGCTTAAATAAACAAGGCCATACCTGCTTAATGGAAAATAACATTTCTTTTCAAAAGAATGATAAACTCTACACTAGTAAGGCATAATCTTCAAGATACATGGTTAAGCGATTAAAAAAACACCTGATTTTAGATTGTGTGCATCATATGTTTTTGTGTATATAAGGATTAAAGTTGGAAAACATTCAGGGGATATAAATAATATGTTATAAGCAACATATCATAGACAGTGCACCACGTAGGTCACGATGATACAGGAGGGGCAGGAAAGGGCAGGTGGAGAAGAGCAGGCGCACTGTGAGGGCTCCGCCTCGGGCCTGTGCCCACGGGCCTAAGTGAGAGCAGGCACTCCTGTTTTCCCACCTGAATGTTGCATTTCCAAGACCACTCTGGCCTGCCACACCCCCATCCCGTGCCCATATAAACCCGAGACCTTAGCGGGCAAACGCACAAACCGCTGAATGTCGAGAGGAGTGGAGAGGGGCAGAGAGCTGCGGAGAGCGGCAGAGAGTGGTGGAGAGCAGCAGAGAGCAACACTGTGGCCCGGCAGAGAAAGAGGGAAGAGGGGCCTGAACACCAAGAGGAGTTCACTAACAACAGCCAGACCCCAGGGGAAGATGATCTCCCCCGCCCCTCCACCTTCCAGCTCCCCATCTATCTGCTGAGAGCCACCTTCACCGCTCAATAGAACCCTGCACTCATCCTTGGAGTCCGCTTGTGATTCGATTCTTCCAGGACGCTGCACAAGAGCTTGGGATGCAGAAGGCTGTCACACTGGCTCTCTGCCCTTGTGATAAGGCAGAAGGTTCGTTGAGCTGGTTAACACTGAAGCCACCTGCAGGCAGCCAAACTGAGAGAGCTCTGTGACACGGGGGTTGCACGCACACACCTCTAGACACTACTGCAGGGCCAAGAGCCCAAAGTTCTTGCCCCAGCTTCTGCCCCTGCCCCTCTGCATGCTCCTGCTAGGGGTTTGAGCTGCAGGGCGGCCAAACCGGTGAGCCACACTCCTGTTGTTGTGCATCTTTCGAGGGGAATTCAGGGAATTCTCCAGTTTCAACAATACGCTGATCACATAGCGTGTAGCACACAGTGTGTAACATACCACAGGTGTCATATGCAGGACGTGTAGTGGGCCCTGCGCGCTGTGTGTGTGCAGAGGCACCTTCCTGTCTATAAACAGGGAAATATATATGTACACACACACATGTAGCGGGCCCTGCGCGCTGTGTGTGTGCAGAGGCACGTGTACATACATACATGGAGGCTGTTTGCTGTTATTTGTTGCATATGGACAGACTGTTTCTGGGATCATCTAGAAGACACAGAAGAAGCAATTAACTTCAGACAGGGAGTTCTGTTGCTGGGTGAACAAGTGGACAAGTGGGATTTTAGTTATTTATTTATTTTTTATTTTAAATTTTGAACCAATTAAACACATTCAAATACACTCAAACATTAAAATAGTTGGATTTTGAGAATTACTTCATAGCTGGGCTCTGTAGGAACAGTCAAGGCCTCCGCCTCCCTCCAGCTCATAACTGATCTGGGTTCAATACCAACTCGTTGGGTGAGAAGGAGCCAGAAACAGCTGGATGGGTGCAGGCAGCTGCAGGGGGCCTGGCTCACTCACCCAGGTGCACAACCTCAGGGGCAGTGTGGGGCTGTCACCTCAGCAGCCAGTTTCCAGGGCCCCATTCTAGACGTGCCCCACCCAACTCACAGGTGAGCGCAGCTTCCTGGGGGTGCAGCTGCCACTGTCAGCTGTGGAGAGCCTCAAGCTGCTTCCAAGGGGAGCCCATGACCCTTGGTTCCTTTAAAAAAAAAAGGAATGGTTTTTCTTACTCCAGGCACCTCTTTCCTAACAGTGGAGAAGCTAGAGTGCCGCTGCATTGAATCCTGGACAGAGTGGCAGCCATGCCCACGTTCCACGCAGCGTAGTGTTGATTTACCAGACTGAAGTGCCCGCTACAGCAGCCGGCCCCTGCAGAGCTTTCAAGGAAGGTTGCTGGGGCTGGTGTTTCCCACAGCTGCTGGGCTGCTCGTTTCCTGGGATGCCTGGGTAGAGGTAGGGATGCGTGGCTGTTCAAAGTCATCCAGGTGGGAAGAGAGCAGCCAGGAGCCGGCAGCACAGTGCAGGATGCAGTCGCCAGGACTGCCTCAGAGTCAGGCCCAGTGAGGGAGCAGGGAGGGCACCTGAGGCCTGTCCCCAAGGGCTTGGGGGAGTGCTGGGGGGCCCCTCTCCTGGTTGTCAAATCAAGTGTGCCCTAAAGCTTTACATATTTTAAGTTCGGTGTGAGCTATAACCTAAGTGGAATTATACACAGACTGTAGCCTGCACTTGCGTCAATCACCGAGATTTGGCCACTCAGACATAGCCAGTTGTTTGAACCCTGTTAAAATAAGGCAAATGCAGGCTGTAACCCATCCAGCCGTCTCTGTCCCTCACATCCGTTTCTGTGACTTTCCTTTCCCTGTGCATGAATCTTCCTCCCCCACGCAACTGCGCGGGAGTCTCTGAGCCTCCTCTGGCTGGGAAGGCTGCCCGATCACTGCTCAGTTAAACTCCGTCCAATGTCATTTGCCTGAAGTTTTTCTTTTATCAAGGGCTTTCACTGTTTGGTCAGACTCCTTCAGACAGAGCCCTGGGGCCCGGTGGGACAGGCTGTTCGGGGTTAGGAACGAGCTGGTGACCCTGGCCCATCATTCCCATCCATGCCAGCTCCTCCCAGGGCCCCCAGGACAGGCTCTGTGGGTCATTCCTTGTGAAATCAGGTTCCAGGTCCACCTGCTGCAGCTCCTGACTCCACATGTCTGGGCCATGGAGGTCCTGGTGCCCCTATGGGTGCCATTAGTGACAGTTGGTGAGCCCCCTGCCCCTCCGCCTCCCCTGGTCGACACCGAGTGTGTCCCTTGTGTGTGGAGCCTGCGTGTGTGCCAGGTGACCTGGTGCCTGGTCCCGCGTTCTCTTGGCCAGTCGGTGGCAAGCGTCAGGTGTGTTTTTTCCACACCGTTCTTCCTCCTGCTGTGAGTATCTCCACACATTCAGAGCCTCACTGCAATTTGTCATAGGAGCTGCGGAGCTGTGAATCAGTAAATTCTGTTTAATAGCACGTGGCTATCAGCACCGCAGACCATCCAGGGGCTTCCGGGGAGAAGCCCCCGTCTGACTGTCGGGTCTATTCCTCTTCAGCAGCCGTGGAAACGAGCTGTTTGCTTGCTGTGTTTCCTTTTCTTCTAGCTGCGAAAACCAGAGCACAGGATGTTCTTGAACAACATGGAATCGACCCAAATAAAATGCCTCCTGCTGTGAAAAACCATAGAACGCCCACTTCAGATTTCCCGTCTCCAGGACAGCAAAGCTGTCTGAATTCTACGAGACAGCTGGTTCCCACTGGCAGCTGATCCATTTTGTCTAAAGCACCAACTTTTTTGAGCAATAAGCCAAAAACAAGGTTTTCCAGATGGTTCCCCTCCCACAAAGGCAAAATAACCTATAGGGCCTCATTTGACAGCTCCACACGTGGGCCCTGGGACAGGAACAGGTGGCCAGGCCTTTCCTTCCCTGTGATTTGTTTCCTGCCTTTCCGGCCGCAGACCTCACTTGGTTCAGTACGTGCCAAAGGCCTGGCCTCAGCGTCTGTCACACGCCTCGGAGCCCAGCCCCACTCAGCTTCCAAGTCGCCGGGCCTGCCTGGAGCACCGAGCCTCTCCACTGTCTCTTCCCTTGAGACAGCGTCTTCTCCACTAATCTGGAGGGCCGCACACCCCCCTTACACTTACTCACTTGCCCATTTGCAACTGGAAGCTCCACGTGCGTGACCAGCCAGAGATTGGATTCACCAGAATGTCTGCATTCTCTTACGGGCTTTGCAAATGCTAAATCTTCGAGTGTTTCCGCTTTTAAAGTTTAAATCCTCTCACTGGTAAGTGAGTAATTATTCTCAAAAGTAGACTCTTCTGAAAAGAAGGTCACAAAGAGGGTTTTTCCATAAAAATACATTTGTGTTTCTTGAAATGTGTTAAGTGGCCTTTGTCAAGGTGTTTGTAATAGGAGAGTAGATACAAATGAATTTCCCTGGAGATGCAGCGTACTCTAAAGATTTATCAGTAGATAATTAGAAATACATAAATCCTGCTAACATTTCCACATATAAATGGAGAACATTAACTCTCCTACTATTTAGCTACAAAATAACAAATTTTGTAATTATCCTACACTGAATTACACTGTATTGAAAAAATACCAGTTGCTCACTTTTAAATTTGACAATGTATGTAATGAATTATAAATTTAATAGCCTGCATCTTTTCTTTTGTATCAAGTTCTCAAAACTTAAACTTTTGTTACTGGAGTTAAAATGTTGCTACTAAGATGGAAAAATACTGATTTAGAAAAAAATAATGTATATAATGGAAACATCTGTTAATTTAAACACATACATTATGCAAATAAGCATACTCTTTTGTAGTTTCAGGTCAGAGAGGATAAAATATACAACGTGTGATATAATCGATTCGCAACACTTTGTAATGTCAAAGAATTTAAAAGCTGTAAGATAGTCCAGCCCTTCCATTCATGGGACAAAAAATTAAAAATAACAAAAATTAAGCAATCAGTGAAAGACAACGACAGCTGGGCTCCTCCCTGTGACTCCCAGGCGAGCACCATTTCTACAGCTTCTCCAACGTGCGGACGGACGGGGTCAGGGCTTAAACCAGAAGTCTTGACTAGCAGTGAAATAGCCTGACAAATGTTACCTATTTTCTACACTTTTTTTTTCAAATATGGTGAAAGTTGTCAGAATGAAAGTGGAGTCGCTTATGTTAAAACCTGGATGAGCCGAGCTGGGGAAGGCCTTGGAGGGAGGGCTTTGCTGCACGAACGCCTGACAACAAGACCTAAAGACTGCAGACATGACATCCATGCACGAAAGCCCCAGTGGCCTCAGTCAGAAAGCACCTCTGGGAGGACGTCTGCCCAGCACCTGCCTGTCCAGCCTCACACAGGCACCACCCTTGCTATTGGCCCTTGTAGCCAACGATAATTTGTCTCCAAACAACTTACGTTTTCTTTAAGAACTCTTGTCTTCCTGACCTCCCTGAATGTATTCACTGACTCCCATTGCAATGCACAATTCCCAAACAAATATTTTTTCTTTAGATGGTCTTTCTCTTTCTGTCTCTTTTTTAGGTTGGCAATAATAAAAGTCAAATTGCAAAGAACTCAGAAGAAAGTTCAAACCTGTTTTCAGGGATGAATGGTCTCTCGACACTGTGTCTTCTTGGAGTAGTGCCTGGTTTCACCTCTGTGCTGGTATCCTCTTTACTGCCATTATTTTTATTTCCTAAAATGTTTTCCATCCTCTTTTCTTCTGTGTTCAGCCTGTGAGTGCAAAAGTAATTGCACTGTTTGCGTTGTCGGAATTTGCCATTTGCCATTGGAAAACATTTTAAAATACATGTGGTTATGCTCTATATCATTTTAATGAACATTTCTCACTTTATGTTTTTTTGTTAATGACTTATTACTTGCTGTTTATTTTATGTTTATTTTAGACTATGGAAATGATGTTAGGAAAAAAGCAAATTTAAGTAATTTTCTTATTCAGGTTCAAAATGGATCATAAAGCAGCTGAGACAACTCGCAACATCAGCAATACATTTGGCCCCAGAGCTGCCAGCGAACGCACAGCGCAGTGGTGGTTCCAGAAGTTTTGCAAAAAAGATGAGAGCCTTGAAGATGAGGAGCATAGTGGCCGGCCATCGGAAGTTGACAATGACCAATTGAGAGCAACTGATCCTCTTACAATGACATGAGAAGCTGCCGAAGAACTCAACGTCGGCCATTCTACAGTCGTTTAGCATTTGAAGCAAATTGTAAAGGTGAAAAGCTTGATAAGTGGGTGCCTCACGAGCTGAGTGAAAATTTTTTTAAAAATGGTCATTTTGAAGTGTGTTCTCATTCTACACAACAACAAACCATTTCTCCATCAGACTGTGACGTGTGATGAAAAGTGGATTTTATATGACAACCCGTGATGACCAGCTCAGTGGCTGGACTGAGAAGAACCTCCAAAGCACTTCCCAAAGCCAAACTTGCACCAGCAAAAAGGTCCTGGTCCCTGTCTGGTGGTCTGCTGCTGGTCTGATCCACCACGGTTCTGAGTCCCAGTGGACCCATTATACCCGAGACGTGTGCTCAGAAAGTCAATGAGATGCACCAGAAACTGCAGTGCCTGCTGCTGGCGTTGGTCAATAAAAAGGGTCCAGTTCTTCTCCCTGACAATGCCTGATCACACGTCTCACAACCAACACTTCAAAAGCTGAATGAATTCGACTACAAATTTTGCCTCATCCGCCATATTCACCTGACCCCTTGCCAGCCAACTACCACTTCTTCAACCATCTTGACAACTTCTTGCAGGGAAAACACTTCCACACCCAACAGGATGCAGGAAATGCTTTCCGAGAGTTTGTCAAATCCCGAAGCGTGGATTTTTGTGCTATGGGAATAAACAAACTTATTTCTCATTGGCAAAAATTGTGCTGACTGTAATGGTTCCTATTTTGATTCACGAAGATGTGTTTGAACCTGTTGTAATGATTTAAAATTCACGGTCCAAAAGCACAATTACTTTTGGACCAACCTAATATTTTCTGCTGTATGTGCCTTCCAGTTGACTATTTCAATCACTTCTAATACTCACGCATTTAGTGCTTAGCTCCAATTATTTTATTTTCCAGTTATACAACTTCCATTTGTTGCATTTTTTGAAAAAGATAGTTTATGTCTGATTGGCTTCTCCACCTCATGGCTGGTCTTCTTGGAGGACACCTTCATTGTAATCTGCGTCTCTTCACCACAGAGACTGGTGCTCCCTGATCAGCTTCTCTTGTCCTTTTCTTACAGGGTCTTTGGTGTGGCATTTTTGGGCCAGAAATCTCTGTGGCTGGTGGCACCTTTGCCTGAGTTGTGCTCAAGCCCACTGGGCTGGTTCTCCGCACTTGGCCTAGCAGGCTGTGTTCCACTCACACAACTAGCCTGGGTCCCATGCCTGCTAAGGGCACGGAGCGGCAAGGGGTGCATGAGCAAGTGTGGGGTCCAGCCAGTGTGCAGTTGACATGCCAGTTGCTGCAGCCGGGCAGGTAGCTCCAGGTGCCAGCATGGGTGCTAACTCTCTGCAAGGTTGTGGCTTGACTAGGCACACCACAAGCAGCTTCCATGGCCGGCACTGGGGAATGCAGTGGCACCTGGAGGCCTGAAGACACCAAGAACTGCAGGGCTTCGAAGAGGGAGTCACAGCCTTGGCTTGGGGAGCTCCAAGGTCTGGGCTCCCCACAGGGCCGCAGCTCTTCTCTCCTTCTCTTTGCCTGCAATGTGGTGAGCAAGGGGTGTATTTCAGCCCCTTTTGTATTACAGCTTTTTTAGCCATGCCACTCGGTAGGTCTCAAGTTCTTGTCCTGTGACCAGGAAGAATGAAGTATGCAGGCAAGTGGAGGGTGAGCAGGATGAAGGGGAGCTTTACTGAGTGATAGAACAGCTCAGAGAAGGGGATAGCTTCTTTCCACAGCCAGGGTGCCCCGATGAGTGTCCAGCTCCTAGCAGATGGTAGCTCCTCTCTGCAGCTGGTCATCCCATTGTCCGCAGCTCTCGGCACAGAGCAGGCCCCCTGGAGTGGGTAGCTCCTCTCTCCAGCAGCTCAACCCACCATCTCCCCAGCTCCTAGCAGAGAGGAGGCCCTGGAGTGGGTTGCTCCTCTCTGTAGCTGGTCATTCGGATGTCTGCTCAGCTCTGGTTGAGCCCAGAGCTTTTGTGGGCCTCAGAGGGGAGGAAGTGAATGCCAAATGATCCATGGGCAGCCACGGGCAGGCCTAAAAAAGACACCACAAGTTTTCACTTTGGTTTGCAAGACCCCAACCTTCAGGGCCTCCCTGATCTGAAGGTGAGGCCTCACCAGAGACCTGTCCCCTCTGCCCGGGAACCTGTCTGCCTCCTGCCATGCTTCATGGCACCCAGACTGTAGGTGCCAAGGATGCATGCAGGCCAGCCCTGAGCTGCCCTCAGCTTCCCCTCAGTTTCCCTCCTAAGCTCCTTGGTGCCCAAAGTCTGGAGGTGGGCTGAGGCAGCAGGGGCTGGTGTGTCAGCACTGCCTGGAGCATGTAGACTCCCAGCCAGGCTGAGACAGTGTGTGGGCTCGGCCCTAACTTTTCTCCGAGATTGGAGTGGGCGCCAAAATAGCAGTGAGAAGCCAGCCAGGCAGCAGAAGCAGGAACTTCTGAGCCTGTGAGGGCAGAGCAGGCACTCTTGGGCCCCCAAGCGTGCAGAGATGCCTGGGTCCACAGCCATGGTTTGGGTAGCTGCAGCTGCACACACGGGGGTGGGGATCCTGCCTGCTCTGTGGAGCAGGAGGCCTGGATCTGCAGCCATGACATGGGTGTCCTGCCCGCCTCCATCCCATCAACTCAGAAGGGGCAGGGATCCCACCTGTCCCCAGCTCCCACTGGCTCCATGTGCAGCCTCCACTGTGCCTCCCCTCTGCAGCGGCTTCTGGCTGCTCTAGATGAGCCTCCCCTGCCATTGCTTCTCTCTCTACTCTCCTTTGATTTTTAGTTTGCCTTGTCCTCTCCCTGGTTTGCTTGGTAATCTTTAACTGAATGCTGTGCTATGAATTGAATGGTGACCACCAATTCATAAGTTAACACCTGACCCTCGGTAATTGAGAACGTGACCTTATTTGAAGATGGAGCCTTTGAAAACATAATCAAGTGAAAATGAGGTCATTCAGGTGGGCTGATCCAGGGTGATGGGGGTCTTGTGACTTCTTATGTCCGGGGGAAAGGAGGACACAGCCCCACACAGAGGATGACCGTGTGAGGACACAGCAGGAAGGCTGCTGTCCACCGACGAATGGAAGAGGCCACAGGAGAACGCAACTCTGCCCCCACCTTCATCTCGAACATCCTCCTGAGTGTCCTCCTGAATCACTAGAGAACACAGTTCCGCTGCTTAAGGCACCCAGTGTGTGATATTTTGTTACGCAGCAACCCTAGCAAACAAATGCAGCCAGTTACAATGTGTGATGCTGCAGAGAGTCCAGGCCGGAGCACGCTGACCTCGTTGGCTAAGCATTCCCTTTCTGGCTGCAGCCAGATACGATGTGTGAGTCTGCAGAGAGTCTAGGGCAGAGCGTGCTGATCCCCTCGGCTAAGCATGCACTTTCTGGCCTAGGCTGGACATGATGTGTGAGGCTGCAGAGAATCCAGGCTGGAGCACGCTGACCGCCTGGGCTAAGCATTCATTTCCGTGTCCTGGCCGCAGTCGGGGAGGAGGCAGGTCCCACAGATCTGCTCTCGTTTCTGCTGGTCTGAAGTGGAGCTGAACTCCTGCTCATGGTCCCCAGCCTAGGGGCAGGCAAATGGGCCAGCCCCAGCCAAGGGGCTGTTTGGCGACCTCTGAACCGCAGCTCCCCATGGTCTCTTGTTTTCCAGGCCTGAGCCGCTTACAAACGGCAGATGTTTCATTCAGGGAGAAAGCTGCACACGCTCCGAGACCCACCCGAGAAAGCTCTGTCCTCTCAGAATCTGGGCCCCTCTGGTCCTGCCATGTTGGTGATATGCTTTGGCTCCATGTCTCCACCCAAATCTCATCCTGAATTGTAATCCCCACATGTCGAGGGAGGGACCTGGTGGGAGATGATTGGATCGTGGGGTCGGTTTCTCCCAGGCTGTTCTCAGGATCGTGCGTGAGTTCTTATAAGAGCTGATGGCTGTAGTGTGGCACTTCCCCGCCCTTTCTTTCTCTCCTGCCACCTTGTGAGGAAGGTGCCAGCTTCCCTTTCACCTCAGCTATGGTTGTAAGTTTCCTGAGGCCTCCGCAGCCATGTGGACCTGTAAGTCAATTAAACCTCTTGTTTATAAATTACCCAGGCTCAGGTAGTATCTTTATAGCAGTGTGTTTATATATAGTAAACCTGAATGCTCAGTTTTTTCTGGACAGCTGTGTTTGCTCAGAACTCAGCCTACGGTTTGGCTGTCACCCATGTCTTTAAGGTCAGCTCTCTGAACTCTCCAACCCTAACTAACACCACACTAGCAAATGCCTGGAAAGGGAGAACCCCACAAAAAGCCAGGCCTGCCTCAATCTGCTTCCCTTCTGTCCAGAATGCGGCCCCACCTGGCGAGTCTGAGATAGTGCCTGGAAGACACCTTTTCTTTCATCCAGGGGTTCTCATTCCTGGTGGGAAGATTGGTCAGCAGGATGCCTGTGCTGAAATTGAAAGTGAAATTTTAAGAATACAGTTTTTAGGAAAATAGTTTGAATATTCCTCAAGGAAAATGGCAATAGCAAGAAAGAGAATTGATAGTAGTTTCTGGAAGAAATACTGTGGTGAGGCCGGGCGCGGTGGCTCAAGCCTGTAATCCCAGCACTTTGGGAGGCCGAGACGGGCGGATCACAAGGTCAGGAGATCGAGACCATCCTGGCTAACATGGTGAAACCCCGTCTCTACTAAAATACAAAAAATTAGCCGGGCATGTTGGCGGGCGCCTGTAGTCCCAGCTTCTCGGGAGGCTGAGGCAGGAGAATGGCGTGAACCCGGGAGGCGGAGCTTGCAGTGAGCTGAGATCCGGCCACTGCACTCCAGCCCGGGCGACAGAGCAAGACTCCGCCTCAAAAAAAAAAAAAAAAAAATACTGTGGTGAGATAAGAATTAATGAATCAGGAAGTTAGCAAAAGAGCTGGTCATTCATTTGATTCACCTTGGATTCACCTGCTCTCGCTCCTGGTTCCTTCTCTGTTGAGAATACTGCTCTTTCCCTGGGGGCATGATGTAGTCACCTGTTTAAACTTTATGAGTTTTAAATTTTATGCTTTTGGGAGTCTTATTTAGGAAATCTACACTAGCCTCATACCATAAAGATGTTTGGGTACGTATTCTATGCACTTAATAATTTTCCTCTAATATTTACCTTTTTAAGCTTTAAAAGGTTACTTTTATGTGTGGTTTAAGTGAAGGATGGTGATTATTGTTCATCCTACAATGAACCAGGTTTCTAACCATGCTAGTGCGTGTGAGAAGGTATCTCATTGTAGTTTTAATTTGCATTTCCCTGAAGATGAATGACACTGAGCATCTTTGCATGTGCTTATTAGCCATCCATTTATCTTCTTTGGTAAAGTGCGTATTCATATGTTTTGACAAATTTTTAATCTCACCTTTGAGAAAATCAACTGACAGTAAATGTTGGGATTTGTTCCTGGACTCTCGTCTGTTCCCTGGTCTCCACGTGTGTCTTCACACTGGTGCCACCTGTCCTGAGAGCTGTCACTTCCTAGTGTGCTTCAAAATCAGGAAGGTAAAGTCCTTTATCTATTTTTTTCAAAATTGATTTTATTATTCTTGGCATTTTTCATTTTCGTATAAATATTAGGATAAGGTTGTCAATTTCTTTAAAAAGCCGTGTGGAATTCTGATGGAGAGGGCATTGGATCCATATCGATTTGGAGAGAATTGTCTTCTTGATGAGCTTTCTATTGCTGATGTAAGAAATTACCACAAAATTAATGGCTGAAGATAGCACACGTTTATTACCTCACAGCTCTGGAAGTCAGAAGTCCAAAGCTGGTCTCACCAGGCTAAAATGAATGTGCTGGCAGGGCTGTGTTCCTTCCATAGGCCTCAGAAGCAGGTCTTTTTCCTGGCATTTCCCGTGTTCTAGAGGCACGTGACTTCCTCAGTCAGTGGCCCTTCCCTTTGCCTTCCTTCCTGTAGCTCTCCCACCTCCCTCTTTCTCCCATAGAGACCCACGTGGTGACACTGGCCTGGCCTGGGCAGTCCTGGAGTCCTATCAGGAACATTTTCTAATTTACAGTGCACGTGACTTGCACTACTTTTGTTAAATTTATTCCCAAGTATTTTATAATTTTGGATGATGTGAATAAAATTGCATTCCTAATTTCCTTTTCAGGTTGTTCATTGCTTGCATATAGAAATACAATTGATTTCATATTAATTTACATTCTGTCAACTTGCTGTGCTTTTAAAAATTAGTTTTAATAGTTGTCTGTGGATTCCTCAGGATTTTTTTATGTACAGGACTCTGATATCTACAAATACAAATAGTGTATTTCTTTCTTCCAATTTGGGCGCCTTTTTGCCCTGTTCACACAGGCTGTACCACGTAGGAAAGGAAATGAGAGGAGATGTCCTAGCCTTTTTCCTGAACTCAGAGGGAAGTGGTTCATCCCCCTCCATTTAGCGAGGTGTCAGCTTGGGGATTGTGTTTAGATTTTCTTTATCAGTTTTTGATTTATTAGATTCCTAGTTTGTGGAGGGCTTTTGCCATGAAAGTGCACTGCATTTTGTTCGGTGCTTTTTCTGCATCTATTGAAATGATCATGTGCTTTTTGTACAAATAGGATGCTTTACATTGAGTTTTGAATCTTAAACCAACCTCTTTTCTCTGGAGCAAATCCCACTTGATCATAGTATTTAGCCTTGTTGTAATGTGATGTGGCTTTAGTTTGCTAATATTTTGTCAAGAGCTTTTCCATTTATATATGAGAGATATTGGTCTGTAATTTTCTTTCTTGCTATGCCTTTGGCTTTACTATCAGGGTGATAGACAGGTAAAGAGCACAGTACACTTTCAGTCTCTTGCTAAAATTCTCAGTTGCAACCAACAATGAGGATTTCCAAGCCTTTAATTTGATTTTAAAGCCTTGTATTAATTACTTTTTAAAAAATGCAATGAATTCGTTCAGCAGTTATATGTCCATCTGTCTTTTGTGAAAGGTGGGCCCAACACACACTCTCTCGTCTCATTGAATCATAGAATGAGTTGTTAATCATTCTTTTCTCCTCTATTTAATGGCAGAGTTTGTGAGATATTGATATTACATGTTTAAATATTTGATTAAAAAATTGCTATCTGGGTGAGACCATCTGGGCCTGAATTTTTCTTTGTCTGAAGATTTTTAATTCTTCATTCAACTTCTTTACTTGCCGTACATTTATTCAGATTTTCTATTTTGTATTATATCTGGAGTCATTTTGCTAATTTGTTCCTTTCTAGGAATTTGACAACTACATCGATGTCGTAGAATTTATTCCCAAAATGTTGTTCAGAGAATATTTTTGTAACTTTTAATTTCAGAGAAGTCACTGGTAATGTCTCCTCTTACATTCATAAATTTCACTATCTATGTCTTCTTTTCTCTGTCTTTTTTTTTTTTCTTTTTTGACAGAGTCTTGCCCTGTTGCACAGGCTGGAGCGCAGTGGCACAATCTCGGCTCACTGCAACCTCTGCCTCCTGGGTTCAAGCGATTCTCCTGCCTCAGCCTCCTGAGTAGCTGGGATTACAGGTGTGCACCACCAGGCCCAGCTAGTTTTTTTTGTATTTTTAGTAGAGACAGGGTTTCACCATGTTGGTCAGGCTGGTCTCGAACTCCTCACCTCAGGATCTGCTGGCCTCAGCCTCCTAAAGTGCTGGGATTACAGGCGTGAGCCACCACGCCTGGCCTGTCTTGTTTTTTTCTTCAAGCTAAAGGCTTATCAATGTTGTTGATCTTTTCAAAGTACAAACTTTTGGTTCCCTCAAATTTTCTCTATTTTTCTATTTCATTAATTCTCCTTTAATCTTTACTGTTTCTTGTATTGACTTGCCTTCAGTTTAATTTGCTTTTCTTTGTCTAGATTTTCACTGCAGAAGCTTAGATTATTGACTTGAGATCTTCGTTATCTTTTCACAGAGGCATTTAAAGCTATACATTTTCCTCTAGGCACTGCTTTAGCTTTGTCCCATAACTTCTGATGTTTTGATTTTATTGTCATTTAGAAAAGCATACTTTCTAATTTCCCTTGTAATTTCTCTTTTGGCTCATGAATTATTTAGAAATGTGTTGTTCAATTTATAAATACTTTTGGATTTCTCAAATTTCCTTCTGTTGTTAATTTCCAATTTAAATCCATTGTGGTCCAAGAGCATCATCTGCATGATATCAGCACTTTCAAATGCATCCGTACTTGTTGCCATATTAAGTATAATATTTCATTTATTCTATTAGCCATTATTAGCCCTGAGGTGTGATAGGTTCTTATTTGTGGTTATTTTGTTAACTTCTCTCAAGCAAGCCCAAAATGTAAATACCACATTATACTTTCAGTCTCTTGCTGAAACTCTCAGTTGCAAGCGACAATGAGGGTTTCCAAACCTTCACTTTGATTTTAAAGCCCTGTATTATTTTTATAAAAATGGATTCTTCCATCAGTTATGTGTCCGTTTATCTTTTGTGAAAGGTGGGCTCAACACACACTCTCTTCCAAAGCGTTTTTGCCCTGCACAGTGACTAAGCGCAGAAAAAAAGAACTTGAGGAAGGCACTGTGTCCCCGTAGACTCATCTTCTCAGCCTCTGTAATGGTCAAAGATGCAACTTAAATTGCTTGCTTGTGACAGAATTCGTGTAAGCGACTAGAACACCAGGTAAGAAATGATTTGTTCTGGGAGTTCAGAGAACGGGTAGCAGCCCGGATTGCTGGATTTACCAAATAAAAATACAGGACGCCCACCTAAATTTAAACTTCAGATAAACAGTCCCCCTTTTTAAGTAGGTGCCATCCAGTTCTCAACACTATTTATACTAGAACAAAAGGTGCTGTCGATGTGACCTGAGAACTTAACCAGGTTCCCCTTTTGTATGTGTTGATCCCAATAGCAAAGTGATTGGAAGGATGTGGCTGTAGGGTAGGGCAGCATCCACACCGTTCCACCCTGGCTGCTTTCCGACCACCGGCCTCCCTTCCAATGGGCCTGGGGTCCAGCAGCCAAGAAGCTAAGGTGATGGGCCCCAGAGACCACCTCTCTGGGCCAGAGCATGGCAGAGGTGGATCCTGTCTGAGAAGAGACAGCCACGCTCTGCAGAGAACGTGCCGGAGCTCACGCCCAGGTGTGGATTGATCATTGCTGGTCACTGCCTGGCCCATTCCGCTCATTTCCAGGCAATTCCAAACAGCCTCCGAGGTGGCTGCATCCTGCTGGCTTACCAACCTGGGCTGCCCCTCCGCACAGTCTGTTCAACACTGCCTGGCATCAGCAGACCTTTGAGCGTTGCAGTATTAGATATAAAAGGCATCTCATCAAGGTTTTCATTTACATTTTCTGATTATTAATGATTCACATGAATTTTGGTCTCTGGAGTGACAGTTTGCAATTCTTGGCCACTTTGCATCAGTTTTTATTTCATCTTTTATTGATTTGTAGGTATTCTTTACATATTCTGAGTTCAAATTTTTGTTAGTTTAAGAAGTTTTGGGTGTCTTCTCTTTTCCTTTTATTTCACAGCTTGATGAAGCATATGGTTTGGAACTAAAGCAAGACTCCGAGGGCACTGGAAATGAGCGCTGCCTCGGTCACCGAAACAGTGCTGTGCTGCGCACCTGCAAACTGACCAGCTGGCTTTAAAACAAAATGGAGCTCCCTTAGGTACTTTCTAAAGTTTCTCCCTAAACTCCCCTGTAAGTATTCCTGGATGAAGGTGCCCATGGCCTTCAAGGGGTTCCCAGGGGTATGAATTACAAGGTGAACTGCGCTCAGGTGTCTGATAGGACCCCTGCTAAAAGCGACCTGCACCCTGCTCTTGAGTTCAGAGGCTCGCTGGGGAGGAAGGCAGACACTGGGGCCTAGTGCAAGGGCGTCAGCACATGGCAGGTGTCAGGGAGGAAGCCAGGGTGGAGACGACACAGGGACGGCTTGGAGGGGGAGCACCTTCAGGCGTGGCCTGGAATCGTGCACGGGAATTTTAAAACTTGAAAGATGTGAGAGGGGAAGACGTGAACAAATGCCAAACACTTGAACATTCTGGTCACTGATAATGAAGGGCAAGAGTCAAAGTGTTTTCTGTGCAGAAAATTGAAAATATTCTTGGAAAATATGTCTTGAGGAATCTGTTTATAAATTGTGGAAGTCTTATTGGCCAGGGTATGAGGTTGGTTTTTGTTCTGCAGAAGAAGGAAGTTTTGTTTTTTTAATGTATGGTGCCTTTCAGAACTGTGCTTAGGAAAGCCGTGGGAGGTTCTGGTCAGCCTGTGGCGGGAGAAAGGCTGGTGTTAGGGGCCAGGCACAGACTGAGCACGGAGAGTGTGGCCTGAATGCAGTTCACGCAGGAGTGAAATGGGGAGGCTGGCTGAAAACATTGCTGGAATTTTATCTAACGAGATTCGCTAAGTGTTGGCTCTCATAGTGAGGGTTTCCTAGAGCCAGAGCAGCTTGGAAATGATGGTGACATTGAGTGACCAGAGTCTTTGTTGCTTGCTGTCTTGCATGTAAGTTCTAGGGGGAGAGCAGTAGGTTTTGATTTTAGTTTATTTGAGTTTGCAGTGAAATTTACATATGCAGCATATGCAGACCTGTCTAGCCAATGGTCATAAAAACTTGAGTCTTAAGCACAGGAGATATTGGAGCAGAAAGGTGAATTGGTGGCTCACCCTTTTTCGACTGTTTACAATCAAACTGAGGTCCTGTTCCCCTGCTTCTCGGTGGTCACTTTTATAAGATTTCCTCAGACTGGCTTTGGCCTGTTTCTGTAAACCTTGACACTTCATCAAACTCTATTCCATCTGGAAGCATTTAGGGCTTTAATTTACTGACCTAAACAATGACTCTCCTATCTGTCAGGCTTCATATTTTGGCTTTTTTTTTTTTTTTTTTTTTTTTTTGGTGGGGGGATGAAGTCTCACTCTCACCCAGGCTGGAGTGCAGTGACACAATCATGGCTCACTGCAGCCTCGACCTCCTGGGCTCAAATAATCCTTCCACCTCAGCCCCCTGATTAGCTGGGACTACAAGTGTGCACCACCACACCCGGCTAATTGAAAAAAAAAAATTGTAGAGACAAAGTCTCACTATGTCGCCCAGGCTGGTGTTGAACATCTGGGCTTAAGTGATCCTCTTGCCTCAGCATCCCAAAGGGCTGAGATTACAGGCATGAACCACCAAGCCTGGCAATTGTGACTTTTTCAGTCTTGGCTTGGAATGTGGAGAATATTAACTTTCATGAAGAAATATAACGTAGTTCATGTCAGCAAAGACACTGTTTTCAGGCTCTTCCATACAGAAGTAAAATACAGAGATGAAATAGGATGACTCTGGTGGGAGAAAGGTGGCTAAGAAGTGAGAAGGAGCACCAGTCCAGTTGCTAAGCTTGAGATGAGTATGAGTGTATCTCCGTCCCTCTGTGCTGCTGTAACAAAATACTACAGACTGGGTCATTCACAAGTAATAGAAACTAACTTATAAGCAATAGAAATTTATTTTTCACAGTGCTGAAGGCTGGGAGTCCAAGATCAAGGCGCTGACAGGTATCCAGTGAAGGCTGCTGTCTATATCCAAGGTGGCCTTGGGGCAGGTGCCTGGTCCTCACCGGGAGGGTGGGGGAGGGCCTGTGGCAGCGTTAATCGCCTCCTGCCAGCCCCTGCACAAGGCAGTCATCCCTTCGCTTCCCAGAGGCCCCATGTCCTCACGCCACCACAATGGGATTCAGTTTCAACATGAACTTGAAGGGTCACACATTCAAACCACAGTAGACTCTCTGTTTTTAAATTTAGAACTATGCACTGTTGAGTTTATGGTGATGACAACAGTGAGTGTGTCTCGCCTGGCTGCACTTGCTGGAGGCACTGGCTGCTCTGACCTCCTCACTCCGGAACATTCCCTGCGGAACAGTGACACCAGGGAAGGCCAAGGAGGGTACCCAAGGCTCAGTCCTTCACCTGATGGCGACTTGGCCATGCTCATCTTTCCTTATTCTCAAAGACCTGTGTGGGGCCGGAGAGAGCTGGCGTTTCCAGTGGCCTGAAGTGTGGCTGAAAGCAGAGCGTTCCACTGGGAAAAAGAGAATTCTTCCAAAGAGAAGGATGAAGCCAGCAGCAGGGGTCCTGGCAGGGCTGACCCCCACGGAGCTGATGAGGCCGAGTGTCAGGAAGCACGCACATTTTCCTTGAAAACAGACACAGGCCAACCTGCGTTACGGCATCGGTGAGGTCGTCAAATAACCCCATAGTGACTAATACTGTAACTGCATGCCTGCCTAAAGTGACCTGATATACTGCAGGTGCACACAAGATTCTACATAGTGAAAATACATACACAATTGTTGCTAAATTCAGATCCTAGAAAATCCACTGGATTAATACTTTAGAAGAGGGTAATGGATAAAATCAATCCATAGGAAAATTCAAATATTTAGAAAATGCTAATTTCAATCTAGTGTAAAAATACCATAAATTTGTACTGAATTATTTTTCCTTATTACAAAAATATTCAAGCAATACAAATGTCAGATATTACTGTGGACTATGCTGTAATTACTTATCTGAAAATCACATTTATGTTGATACAGGTACCCTTCACATTGCCTTTATGTCCCTTGGACACTGAGGGGTTGTGTAGGGTGCTTTTAATAATCAAGTTTTATTCCTGGAATCTCTGATACAGCATTTACTCCTTCATATAATGTGATCACAAAACAGTGAGACTAGTTTTAGCAGGAGTTTCTGAACACGATTTGTATGATATGCATTATCTACACTGCAATGAACTTATCCAGTCCTCCAGACAGACATAAGCACCTTTGGGCAAATTGTATTAATTTAGTGTTCCCAAATTTTGGTAACATTTCCTGGAATAAGGAAAATGCAGCATTTATAATTGTCATAGGGGAGAGCACTAGATTCTTTCATATCTGTTAGCTTGTAGCTATAATCAGATCAGAACATTTTTAATGCAATAGGTATATCGTTATTTTTCTTTTTGAAACACATACTGACAGTACAATAGTGGCAAAAGATTTCAGTCTTTTCCTTAAGGTTTAACAAGCAGAGGAGCTATAACCAAAGGGATAAAAGGGGAATTTCATCTTTTAAAAGAAAAAAAAAAGATCAAATTACTGCCTGGGGTGGCATTATAATGAGACGTCTTGCAGGAAGCTGGGCACATCTCTGCCCACCTTCTAACCTCCATGGGATGGCACAGGCCACAGCCCAGCCGTGAGCTCCAGCCCTGGAAAGAATCGCTCGTGTGGACGAAGATAATTCAGGGAAAAGTGCCTGGGTGGAAAACTCATCTTGCAAATCTAATTAACACAGACTTATTTTTTATTAACAGGAAGACCAGAGGCAGAATGATGAGGACTTCAGTTTCTGTCCTTACCTTCCTGAGGGTGGGGATAGCTGGGGTTTCTCCGCGGATGAAAAATGATGCGAAAAGATGGGTTGGAGGAGGAGGCTTTGCTCCCTCCCCTGTCGCTCATAACAAATGCCCATCTGAAGACTGTTCTTCTGAAGAGCTTACATTGTGATAAACAGCCAGTGTGAGGTCATGTCTATGAGGACGTCCACAGGAAGGAAAACAAGCCCTGGAGTGCCTGGTGTCCCAGCTAGGAAGACGGCCGTCTCCAGGCTGCTTTCCCAGCAGGTCGGTGAATCAAACACTAGGTTCCAGGGGAAAAGGATGTTTTCCTGAAGCAGAAAGAGGAACTGGCCCCGGGCCTGGGAGTGAGTGCGGTGGGGTCCTTTCCACACCCCTCGGCTCTCCCCTGCTCAGGTTGTGGAAGAGAGCGAGTGTCTACTGGCAAACACAGGGCCTGCCGGATCTTGTCCTATGATTCTGTTTTGTAATTGAACTGACTGACGCCACTCCTGCTCTTGCTGGCCTCCCCTCACCTGCAAACGCATTGTTGCCTGTCGCAGGACCAACTCACATCCACAGAGCCGTGCACAGGGACCTCGGTGGTTCTCATAGTTCGAGAAATTCTCCAAAAGTTTGTAATTCTGAAGTCTTCGTGCTGATGGAGCCAGTGGGCAGCCCTGCCAAGTTCCCCAAGCCCACGGAGGACACACGGGGCCTTTGGAGTCTTGTGGTCTCGGACATGGGAGGGCGGCAGCCTTCCACTGAGCCCAGCGCGTCATCGTGTTTACGTCTCTGCAAAGGAAACACAGCAGGCTTAGCAGGACCCTGGACCCTGGTGTCCACCCTGCACTCGGGGTCACTTCTACCCTTTGTCAGGTGATTTGTGGATGCCCAGCCTCACCCGGGGCTGTCCTGTAGCTGCAGGCTGCCTGCTGTCCCCCTCAGCCTGTGGGGCCCAGGAGTTGGAAGGTGCTGGCCGATGTATCTGTGATCGGGGCTCTGTGGGGAATCTCTGGGCGTCTCAACAGCCCCACACGGATTCGGCAAGCCCAGAGGCAGGGTCACCTTTTGAGGCAGATGCTGCGTATCCTGTGTCAGCCACCATGACCCCCTGGGCCCCCTCAACCTGGGTGCTGGCTGTGGGCTGTCTGGCGACCTGCAGACTGAGCTGCCTATGATGACCAGATGTGCTCTCATTCTCCAGACCATGACGTGGGAGGGATTAGGCAGGTGCCCTGATCCACTGTACAGGGAAGAGGGTAGAGCTGGCAGCCTCAGTTGGTTTAGGGACAGGAGCCACATCCACCTCTGCGTCCTGACACAGTCGGGGGCTCCTGGGACCACCTACCAGGGAGCACGCGGCCTCTGTGCACACCTGGATAAGCACCATATGCTGTTGCTCAGACAGAGTGGACCATTCCCACTCGAGACAGCCCAGAGCGCACGGAGAAAGGCCATGCCCCAGAGGCCAGGTTCGTGAGCCCAGCACTGGGCCCTCCCAGGACCTAACAGCCATTTGGAGACCCTGGGTCTTCCCTGCCTCCCGTTCCTACCTGAGACAGCAGAGGAAGGGCCCGACCGGCCGCAGGGCTGAGAACACTTACTTGGGACCTTCCACAGCCACCTCCAGGAAAGGGCAAGACAGCCCTGAACTGCCTTCCAGCGCCAGGGAGCAGGGCTGCAGGCTGCGGAGATTCGGGACAGGACACACAGGGCCCTGGTGTCCGGACAGATGAGGCACTGTCGGCGTCCACACACTCCGAGGGAGTTTCAGGAGGACACTGGGGAGGCCGGAGCCGCAGCCACGGTGGGCCGAGGCCCAGCTGGGAAGCATCCGGGGTTGGGGAGGGTTTCCATAAAGAAACTCAGCCCTCCGGGCTCAGCTGTGACTCCTGCCAAGATAGGAACGAAATGACGCCCATGCCCCACACATCCCTTCACAAAGCTCAAGGTGAAGGACCACCCCCAGCTCACACAATCCAGCCAGCACCACCCTGATAACAAACCCAGAGGCAAGAGCGGCGGCACGGCAGCCTTCGTGGACACACGGCAGCCTTCGTGGACGCACGGCAGCCTTCGTGGACAC
>NC_045448.1:669055-723535 GCF_002776525.5 Piliocolobus tephrosceles | reverse complement strand
AGCCTTCGTGGACGCACGGCAGCCTTCGTGGACACAGGGCAGCCTTCGTGGACACACGGCAGCCTTCGTGGACACACAGCAGCCTTCGTGGACACAGGGCAGCCTTCGTGGACACACGGCAGCCTTCGTGGACGCACGGCAGCCTTCGTGGACGCACGGCAGCCTTCGTGGACACAGGGCAGCCTTCGTGGACGCACGGCAGCCTTCGTGAACACAGATGCTGGGCTCCTAACCATGCGGTTTCCATCCAGCAGGGAACAGAAGCTCCTCGCTTGGTTTAACGTTCAGGTGTCATTGATGGATTTGTCCTGTTGACAGGCGTAGAAAGAGAAACCCGTGACCACCTCAGTCCATGCAGAAAACACGTCTGGCAAAATCAAACACTGACTCAAAAAACAAACAAGCGCTAGCAAACGTGTACTAGAACGAGGGAGCTTCCTCAAGCTCCTCCAGGGCCTGATGAAAACCCCAGAGCCAGCGCCCTGCGTTGCATGAGATGGACGGGCTCCCTGCAGCCCGTCTCCCTCCCGGGAGCCTCACACCAGACGTCCTGCGCGGAGCAGTGAGGCCGGGAGAAAAAGACCCACAGCTGCCTCCATTCAGAAGACATGCTTGTCTATGCAGAGAATCACAGGGAATGCATGGAAAAGCTACTAAGATAAGTATATCAGTTTAGCAAGTTTCCAGGACAGGCAGCCAGTACCTAAAAATAAGTTGAATTTCTATGTAATAGCAACAAGTGACTGGAAATTGAAATTTTTTAAAAAAATATCATTTATAAGAGCACCCAAAATATGAGATATTTAGGGTTATTTTTACATTTATTTCTGTCAGGTAGCCCCCGCAGCTGCCACTGGCCGGAGAATAACTTGATGTTATTTTATCAACTTGGAGACTCTCATTCTACACAAAGCAAAGTTGAACTCCAAGCCCGTGTGAGGGCCGATCAGCAATGTCTCATTTCCACCTCTAAGCACCGGCCAACTTCTCGGATGCCTTCCTTTCCACTAGGTATTTTTTTTTTCTTTTTTCAATTCACATCATCACTGAGACACCTCTCCGTGAACCGTGGCTGTCTGTGTTGGGACTGAAATGTGGTGGCCGTTCAAATCGCCACCCTCTGCATAATTAAAAGCAGCAAACCGAGGAGAACAACGACTGTGAGGGATTTTGGAGGTTTTTAAAAAACTGTGATGAGTTTTAAGTCACATTTGGATATCTACTTTTTGTAGATTTTATTTTTTCTCAAATACCTTGTTATTTGTAGTTATTTATTATACACTTCTACATACCAGTACATGATTGTTTAGATATATATCTGGTATGTATTTAGGAGTA
The DNA here is from genome assembly GCF_002776525.5 of Piliocolobus tephrosceles. Taxonomy (NCBI): domain Eukaryota; kingdom Metazoa; phylum Chordata; class Mammalia; order Primates; family Cercopithecidae; genus Piliocolobus; species Piliocolobus tephrosceles. The sequence continues at coordinate 722,197 of NC_045448.1, read as the reverse complement.
AATATTTTAGTTTAGAAGTATAAAATAAAAATAATAAAGCAATTATCAACCTGGTTACAATTCTAAATTTGAGAGTGAAAGAAACATGAATGGTAAAAGATAGAATAAGGTAAATTCGTGCATTTCTTCATTCACAGTGTCAGGCACAGTAAGTTATTTGAGAATGAGGATTAGTTCCTTCACATTTTGAGAACTAAAAATAAGGAACATTTCTCATCCAGAATAATGACTTAATTTAAGTGCTTTTACAAGTACCCCCACATTTAATAATTAAGCAGGTGAGGTTGGCTGAAATTAAAATGTGTTTTTGGCCTTTTCATTAAGACGATGATGCTGCTGTGTATTTCCGTGAGTGATGAAGAAAACGCCTTATCACAGGTGAGGTGCTGATTTGGAAACTGTTCGTTAAAACTCGCATGCTGTTCCCATAATTGTCCCTTTCACAGTTTTTTCTTTAATCCACTCTGTCATTTCTAGATAATGAAAGGGGTTTTAAAACTAGTGAATAATCAGGCCCTGTGGAATCAGAGGTGAGCACAAAATTAAAACATCTGCGCTGGATTCACACCAGATTCATTTCAGATCCATCATGTTCCTCGATGCTGCGCTTGCCGTCATGATTTTTAGGAACAAAAGAAGTGAGGGGAAGAGTCTCCTGACTCCCAAACGCACTGGGTTCTTCCAAGCACGATGACACACAGCTGGGAACTGATTAACTATTAATTATCTAACTGGGGTGAAGGGCCTTCTTGTGGGAAGAAAATGCCTTGCACTGGCTGTGGAACATTGATTCACTCCCTGGAAATTTTTGTAAATTCAGTTTCAAGTTTCTTTCAGTGTAATGTAACAGTAAGGCAATTTATTTTCATATTATGGATCTATAAGGGGATTATGGCTGCTGGAAGCTGTAATCGATTATCAGGCTTCATTGATGTTCATGGGGGCAGAGTCTTAAATATTTCCGAGGTGTGGCTACTTTTAAAAATACATCAGCCAGCAGAGCAACCCCTTCCAACAGGTTCCAACAGACCAATAATAACCCCCTGGCAGTGATGGCTCTAAAGTCTCCCGATGCAGCCAGGAGGGCTTTTCGGCTGGAGCCTCAGGCAGGCCTGAAAGGAAGAATTTCAGACCCCCCAGGGGTCACCGCTTCCTGCTGTCACTGCCCAGCCACACACCTGCAGCCAGAAGGGCCCCTTCGGAGGGTCACAGGCAGGCCCTGCCCCCACACCGCTTCTAACACCATCACACAGGGACTGCAATCCTGAAAAACAGCCTCTGGAATACCCCCTCTCCTTTGTCCTTTTCCTTAAAAGCTCAGATCTCTCTTTTGTTCTCCGGACATTTCCCAAGGTACCCTGAAAGTGTTTCCTGCCGTCCCTCTAATTTGGCTCGAATAACCTCTTCATTGTTTAAGCTGCCTCAGTTATTTCAGGTCCACCTAAGCTTCCCACCCTCGGTGCTTTCCACAGTGCCAATGACTGGCTTTCTAGAGCACAGCCTCACCTCCCCTCCCCTCCTCAGACCCCGCCCGTGCAGCCCACTCCTGCCTCTCGGGGGCACCAGGCTGGGGGGGTCACAGGGTGCCTGCTGGGTGGGGCTCCAGGCTGGGGGACAGGGTGCCTGCTGGGGGGGGTCAGGTTGGGGGACAGTGCCTGCTGGGTGGGAGAGCCAGGCTGGGGGACAATGTTCCTATTGGGGGAGCAGGTTGGGGAACAGTGTGTCTGCTGGGTGGAGGTGCCAGGCTTAGGGTCACAGGGTGCCTGCTGGGTGGGGCTCCAGGCTGGGGGACAGGGTGCCTGCTGGGGGGGGTCAGGTTGGGGGACAGTGCCTGCTGGGTGAGAGAGCCAGGCTGGGGACAATGTGTCTGCTGGGCGGGGTTCCATTCTGGGGGTCACAGGGTGCCTGCTGGGTGGGGGCACCAGACTGGGGGACAGGGTGCCTGCTAGGTGGGGGCGCCAGATGGGGGTGCCAGGCTGGGGGGCCGGGTGCCTGTTGGGGGGGGCACTGGCACCAGGTGGCGGGCATGGGAGCCCCTGTGCACACCAGGTACGTGCCTCACGCTCCACCAGCCCTCTTCACATGTGTTTCTTCCTTCGAAAGACAATTATTAACTGAAGTGCTGGAGATAAGAGGTGAGCCAGACACCCCGAGACCCATCCTTCCATGCAAGTGTGGTATGGACAAACCCCAACGAAACTCTCAGAGTGACAGAGAGCACAGGCAGCAGGAGCATCCAAGGCTACACACAGGCTCCTCGCACTGAAGCCCTTGGAAGCCACACGTGTCTAACTAAGAGGATGACATTGTTGTGTTTAACCCAATGATTTGGGAGCTCGGACGCTGCCTGTTCGCTGCACTGACTGTGTGAACACGTGTGTGCTGCAGCTGGGGATTTTCACGTGGATGCTCCCTCAGCAGTTTCCTCCAAGGTACTCAGGTGCATTCACTGTTTAAGAGAATGATTTTTTCTACATTTTTTCATAAGTGGAGGAAATTCCACACAGGGCCTGAGCTGTTGGTTAGCACAGTTCTAATCACCATGCGTGGTTGACCTGGGACGGGCCACGTCCTTCTCGGATGTGGACACCGTTCGCTCATTTAGGGCTCTTGCCACCATCTCTGAAGTAACGCGGTGCCCTTCTGAGCTGGTAAAACTCAAACAGAAGACGTACTTTGCCCAGGATCACAGATGGTGATAACAAAGACAGGAATTTAACCTCTTCTGGAATTAAAAACCTGTGGTTCTTTCAGTTATATTTCAGATCAAAGTAAGCAGCGTTGTAGGGCCTGAAATGCAGGGACTGACCACGGCCTCACAGATCCCACACTATCAGCCCCTCTTCTCTTAAGGACGGTGACACACAAAGCATGGGGTTTAGGAATGTCACTCCTAAAGTGCCCAATCTATTACAGCTTCTAGAGGTATTTGCGCCACACGAGTTAATGAAGTCAAACGGCATAAATTAGCTGCCAGGAGCCTCGGCCGGCCCGTACCGCGGGGGAGCCTGGGGCAGCACCAGGTCCCACAGTCCCAGCTGGTGTTCTGGGCGGTCACTCTGCATTGTCCAGACCCAGTTCCTGGGCCCCCGCTCTGAGTTTCCTCGCTGTGTCCCATTTGCACCTTTATTCCCTCCTTTGCTTCTTAGTTCAGTGCCTGGTCCAGGCATGGCTGTCCTTTGGGAAATGGAGTGGTTTATGCTCTAGGGGTCCGTGAACTGCTTCTTACCTGTTGTTGGTGGCCGTGTCTCAGGGCCTTGGATAAAATGCAGAGTCCTCGAATTCATGCGCTATTTCTGGCTGGTTTCTCTTCAAATGATTCTTTCCCTGCCCTTCTCTATATATTCTGTGTATACGTCCTAACACGTGAAATTCCAGAATTTACCCTCCGTCTCAGACACTCGTTAACTTTCATGCCTCATCTTGTTTTTCAGTCAGACTCCCAGAAACATAAGTTAGTGTTGACCTACCATTAAATTAAGTATTTAAATAGCAGACCCGCAGTTTTCATGGATAATTTCTTATGAGACTATTAAATGGTTAAATTAATTCAGTTCAAAGATGAATATTGGGTAACTAGGAATATGCCAGGTGCGTAAGGAAGACAATATTGTGAAGATGCTTAAATGCTGAAGGCCTGGCAGTTGCTGAGCAGCAGGCCCCTCTCTGAGCTGGCTCATGGTCAGGGTCGCCAGAAAAGCCACCCTGACCCTCCGGCCTCAGAGGTGATCTCCCCAGCCTACCCCAAGCGAAGCAGCTCTGGTGGGCTCACTTGCATGGCTGCCCTCACCCTCGCTGGTGAGTCCCACAGCAGGTCCCCTGTCTGCCCTGGAACCCGGGTACCTATGGAGCTGGGCTGGGCGTTACGCTCAGGGTAGCCTGTGCAGGGCTGCTTTGACTTCTCGGGAGGTCATCCGTCAACTTTCCCGTCCACTGTTGATGGAGGGTCTGTGTCGCCTCAGGTGCTGAGCTGGGCTCTGTCCTCGGTGTGTTAGAGAGCAACACGGAGAAGCTGCCCTGTGTGGATTTGTCAAGAGACTACCCTGAATAGATAGGCACAGCAGGAGATGCACGAGATAGACTTTGGAGTCCTTTCTTGGAAAGAGTATTTAATCCCCACCTCTTTTTCCCATGAGTGAGAAAAGGTCCTGTCCTGGGATCCTGGGAAGGGCAGAACACAGGACCCTGGGCTCTGGGCAGATGGACAGACAGCAGGTTATGAATCACAGCCCTGAGTGGGGACACTGCAGGCCGTGTGAGTGTGCAGCGGGACCTCGGGAGGCAGGCTCCTGAGGGAGGGGAGGCGGTGCCTGGCTTCTGAAGAACGATGGAATTGACTGACTTGAACACTTTTGCCGGCCGGCCAGGAGCTGAGTGAGGCTCCCTGCTCAGGAGGGGCTGGTGCCTGGTCCCTGGGAGGAGGGGGCGTTTGTCTAAGGGGTCTCACCCAAGGGAGCAGAGTGTGGAGGGGACGGTGGCAAGGTCATTTGGGGCCTCTTGATTTCCCCTTCTTTCACACGATGGTTCTGGCTCCTGTACTTCTGTACTTCCCACCCCGTTCTGCCCTTCCCCATCCCCTGACGGGTTGGGGATGTGACGGGTTCTGTGGGAGTCTGAACAGGATGGCATCTGAGAGTCTTTGGGTGTGGATTCACAATTTCATTTAAATACAAACCCCTGCTGTGTGGCAAATTATAACCAGGCTCATTATCTCAGGACTGCAGTCATCAGAAAGCAATTATGAAGAGACCAATAGGGTTTGTAGCGTTAGATGATGTCAAATATCCCTGGTGGAAATGCAAATTTTTGAATTTACTAACTGTCCATGAGACCCTGAGGTACTATTTTTTTTTTTTAAATGAAAGGAAGCACAGTGTGGTCACTTGGCCCTAATTATCTAGGGGACTTGGTCTTATAAGAGTAAATGTTAATTCATGCCCAATTTTAACTTAAATATTCAATCACAATATAACATGAAATTTGCACCATGGATTCATAACTCAATAATATCCATTAATGTTTGACTCTATTAAGAAGAAAAAATGTGTTTAAGCCTAAGATTTACAGAGCTAAATAATGAATTTCTCTGCTACCCCAAGTGCATCATAAAAGGCAGATCTCTGGAAGCCAGCACAGTGTCCCAGGTATGAATCAGCCTTGGGGGCCTCTGTGGTTTCTGGCTATTAAGCTACAAAATATGTTTTCAGTATTTGAAATCTGTTTTCCAAATTCAGCAAAGGTAACCAGCGAGAAAGTTCCAGGACACGTGACTCTGAAGTAAAAAGAGGCTTTGATGTCATTAGTATAATTTATATGAGGCTGGGAAACCATTTATCATTCTGTCACATGTCAAATTTAAGTTTAATTTATTGGGAAAAGTGGTAATGGATTGGAATACAACTCCATTTATCAAATCATCATTAAATTTAAACCCTAGGTTGGCTGTGGATCAAAGAATTCAGCAGAAATCAAGGAAATCTTTTTGTGAGAATCAGGTAGCTTTGGCATTTCATTATTTAAATATTTACAGTGTATTATTTGTGAATTGCCTGCTGGGGCCGCTTTGCGTCACCCACAGGATTTGGTTGGAAGAGCCATTAAACCTGCAAAGGCAAACTGCGGGGGTGGGAGGTGAGGCAACCAGAAGGCCCTGCTGTGGTGGTTCTCACAGGGCCAGCAGGTGGGTGTCACGTGGTGCAGGCGTGGGCACCTGCAGGCCTCAGGGGTTCAGGCTCTGAATAGACTAGAAGTTGCTTCTAGTTAAACCACAGATGTTCTTGTATTTCTCAGTAGATGCTGAGCTAATGTTGCGGGAACAGTGCCAGAAATATTTAGGAAACTATAATAAAAATGCTCTGTAACCCTGGATGTCTGAATAGGTTCACTGTTCGTATTTTCATTTCCTCTCCTTAAAATAAGTACATGAAATAGAAAACTTTTTGATTGTAAAAATCTCCTTTACTCCCCATCCTTGCTATTCTAACCATCATTACTAGGACCAGGACTCATTAATTCTTATTTTAGGATCTGACTTGCCTTTTTAAACCAAAGGCAATCTTTTTCCAGGTCAAAACAAAATAAAAGCCTCTCCGACCTGCCTCTGTCCTGCTGCCTTAGGTCTGTATCTTCCTTCGCAGATCCTGGGACCTTGCCATTGTTTTTTGTTGTCTCTTTTCTCTGTAACTCGGACCTTGCTTGGTTTTCCTACCCCACACCCAGCCTCCTGCCCACTGGATCCTCGGTGGCTGTGGCAAGGCTATGCGTCCTCGTGGTGGGCTCTCGTGGGCCCTGGGTGGGTGTCCCACACCCCAGGACTTGGTGTTCCTTGTGGGCAAGGAGGATCCTTGGTTCCCAGAAGGTTCTGAACCTTCCTGAGCCTCAGTGCCCTGCTCTGCAAAGACCCTGCCCACAGCGACCACCCACGTTCCCGTCTTGCTTGTATCTTTGGTGGTACGTTTTACAGATAACACATCTCTCTGATAAATGGTGGCACGTTCTCCCCTTGAACTGGTTGAAACCCTGGCTAAGGAAATACGTACCTTACTTTTGGCTTCTCCTGCTGGCTCACCTTCGGCCTTCAGTTCCTGGTAAGGAACTTCAGTTTTCCTCTCCTGCCCCTCTCAGCTGGCGTGGCCCTGGTGCTACTGAGTCCCGGTCAGCCTGCCCCTGGTGAGGTCTGATTGTCACCCACCTACTCACTGGCCATCCCTGGGGCCCACTCCAGCCACAGGTGCCGGGCCTCAGACCAACCCCGGTGAGAGCTTAGTCCAGCTTCCTCGCCTCCCCCGAGGCCTACACCGGAGTCCTGTGGCCTGTGCTGACCTCTCCTCCGTGGCCTGCTCCACGGACACAGACGGTGACGCATCCTCTTGAGAGGAAGCAGCTGAACCCAGACCTCAGACAGCCCCACCTCAGCCTGGAGCATTTTTCATTTCCACCCTCTGGTTTCATGATGTTTAATCTCAGGTCATGAAATCACACGCAGTGTTTTCATTCTGTGTAGGAAGCACATCATTTGTATTCCAAAGCAGATGATTGAGTCCAGTGAGCAGCAGTGAGAATCAGCCGCCCGCTGCCGCCTCCCGCTTCAGATCTGCTCGCGGTGGACTCCATCCACTCAACAGACATTCCCCTCTTGTTGGAAGAGGTGACAGCTTGTCTTCATCAACACAACTGTTAGCCTGTGGAGAGATTTTAGAGCCCGATACCAGCATTTCTGGTGTTGGAAGCTTGGGGAACTGGCGATGAGTGCATGGGGGCTGCAGGCCTCTGACCTGGTCTGACTCTCCCAGCGCCTGGCCGAGGGTGACTGTGGTATCCTGTTGCGTAGGTGAGGGCACCGGGGTGCAGAGCAGTGGAACAGCTGCGGCAGCTCACGTCGTAGAGACACAGAGAGGCCCAGGGCTCCTCCCAGGCTTTCCTCTCAGCTGCTGAGCCACCCACTGCCTTCCTCTGCCTCAGCCTCCTTGGTAGGTGGAGGGCGGAGAGGAGTAAGTGTCTTAATGAGAGACAACCAGGTAGGAAACCCTACAGAAGGTGATGAGGTGGCCTCATTGAACACCGAGCATAAACCAAGCACGTGCTCCAAATACACTAATGCAGCACCCACATGCACACACACATTCACATGTGCACACACACATGCACACACGTACACTCACGTGTACACAAATACACATGCACAGTATTCACGTGTACAGATACACATACATGCACATGTTGCACACACATATGGGCACACATGCACAGCCATGTATGTGTATTGAATGCACATGTACACACATTCGCATAAGCATCCACACATGAGTATACATTGTATATATTACACATGTAAGTGAAATCTCTTCGTAATCACATTTCTTTTGAGCTTAATTTTATTAGCTTGACATCTTAAATTTTATTACTGTAAAATAAAATATTGGTAGGTATGATTCCTTTGTTAGTAAAACATCCAACACTTAATGTTCCAACTATGCACTGCCGTATCACAAATCTTAGCCAAAACTTAGTGGTTTCACAAAAGTCCAGTCATTTATTTTGTCTGCAGATCTAAAACCCAGGGAGCTTCTGTCCAGGGCAGCTCATTGCAAGCCAGGCTTGGTCACTGGAGCTGGAGGGTGCAGGGCCAGGATGGAGGCCCTCAGGAGATGCAGATTGGGCTGCCGTCCTGGGAGCTCAGCTGAGCTTGAAGGGCCCAGTCTTCTCCATGGGGCTTCTTGTGGCTTCCAAAAGCAAGTGCTCCAAGAAGTGGGAGAGGAAGCTATGATCTCTTAGGAGCTGAGCCTGGAAACTCAAGCCTGGCATGTTCTTGAGTCAATAACTGCAACACTCAGCAGTGACAATTTCGCAGGAGCTGGCCGAGCTCAAGAGCAAGGGACATAGACAGCATCTCTCGAGGAAAAAGCAGTCTGTGACCACTGCAGTGAAGCACATTTAGAGACGCAGTGGGGCAGAAAAGCACCCTGTACTATTTCCCACAATAATCATTTCATGATATGATCCTTATGACCCAGTTATCCTGACTCACTGTGGGTCTATCATCCTATGTCCCAGTTATCCTGACCAACTGTGGGTCTTATCATCCTGTGACTCAGTTGTCCCAACTAACTGTGGGTCTATCATCCTACAACTCAGTTATCCTAAATCACTGTGGGTCTATCATCCTATGTCCCAGTTATCCCGACTCACTGTGGGTCTATCATCCTACAACCCAGTTATCCTACATCACTGTGGGTCTATCATTCAACCTAGAGACGACATGAACATCAGAGGATTTATGCATTTTCTTTTGTAACTTGATCAATAGAAATTGATGCTCTTTGCTTTCTTACATATTTCCTTTATTAAGATTTTGTAAGGAACCAAAAAAAGTAATTTTCAAATAAACTGGATTTTCTGTCAATGCTTCAATGTTGATACAAGGTCAAACTTCTGGTAGGCATTTTGAGGGGACCTAAATTCTCATTTTGCTACTCTTTAGCTGTGAAATCTTGGGCAAGATATTGACTCCTTTTTTCCCACAATTTATTCAACTGCAATAATACTTTCTCGGGCTGTAAATAACATTTTTATGTTACAGCATGCTTAAGACATCTGAGCAAAGAAATTGAAACGTGAGTTGAAGGACAAACCTTGTAAGTTAGAAGGTGATTAGATACCAGGAATCTGCCAAGAGAGATTTAGTTTCTGGAGATATGTTCATGCTACAAGGGAGGACACAGTTCTAGGTTCTGAACTTGGAGATACTTGTCCTCTGTCCCCCTCCGGACACAATTGTTTACATTCCAAAGAGTAGGAACTCAGGAACCCTCACCTTCTCTTCCTAGGGAGAATTTGTTGACTTTTGGAAGTTGAACTTGCTTTCTCTTTCTCAATGGGAAAGAGGCAGTGTGTGTATTAACTCCTGGATTTATATTTTGTGAGTTCCTCTCCCACATACAGATGCTGGTATGTGTAGTCACACAAGATGCTCATTGTGTCATCCCAGAAAGAAGAATCGGGGCAGAGGGAGCGATACGAAGATCGTTGTGAGTGATTGTAACTGGTCTCCCCTCCAGAAACTTGGTGTTTGTATTCAGGATAATGGCAACAGGTATGGATATCGAAAGTGCATCCCTGACCTTGCAGGATTTATGTCCGGATGAAATGAAGTAATGTATGAAAATCGCACTGGATGGCTCATGGCAGGGAGTCATGCCTAGTGAATTTTAGCTAGTATTATAATCTTCTGATATGAAAATCAGGAGATTTTTCTCAATCAGGAAAAGGTGCATCTTCGCTCATTGCAGTATGTCCTGGACTGTAACATTTATTCACTGTGGAAGGGTCTGCAAAGTGTTCACTGCAGCCCACCCCTCACAGAATGTCAGTAGGACCGCACTGCACCCCCCATCCTTCCTCACAGGCACATGTGGCCACATCACTGGGTTCTGGCTATGGAGGAAGACAGTGTTGCTGCATCCCACTTCCGGGCGTGGCTATTTTCCCATCCCTTATCCTGGGGAAGAAGATTAACCAGAGGCTTTCCAAGTCCAAGGATGGGGCAGATCCCAGATGGGCCCTTGGATAATAGCATGGAAGGACCCTCCCACCCTAAAGAGTCTTCACCAGATTCTTTGGACTTTGCTTGGAAAAGAAATAGGCTCTGATTGTTTTAATCCACTGAGATTTGGTAATTACAAAAGCAAAACTTACTTTCCATAACACACATCTTTCTTCCAAAGTTCTGAAACCACCTCAGTCCCAACTCTGATCTTTACTAGCTGATGTCAGCTGCCCCTATCTATTGCCATATGCAAAAATCAAATCAAGGTTGATTAAAGGCTTCTAAGACCTCAAACTATGAACTAGGACATTAGTCTGTATATTTGTCCTTTCTCAGGCTGCTATGAAGAAATACCCAAGACTGGGTAATTTATAAAGGAAAGAGGTTTAATTGACCCACAGTTCAGCATGGCTGGAGAGGCCTCAAGAAACTTACAATCATGGTGGAAGGGGAACTAAACATGTCCTTCTTCACATGGTGGCAGGAAGGAGAAGAATGAGCACCAAGCAAAGGGTGAAGCACCTTATAAAACCACCAGATCTCATGAAAACTCACTCACTGTCATGAGAACAGCATGGGATAAACGGCCCCCATGATTCAGTTATTTTCACCTGGTCTTGTGGTTGACACTTGAACAAATGAGCTCACATCAAGTGACAAAGCTTCTGCACAGCAAAGAAAAGAACAATATGAAGAGGACAACCACAGAATGGGAGAAAACATTTGCGAACTACTCATCTGACAAGGCATTAATCACAAGAATATATAAAGAGCTCAAATAACTCTACAAGGAAAATATCTAAAAAATACAATTAAAATGGACAAAGGATCTGAATAGACATTTCTCTAAAGCAGACATGCAAATGGCCAACAGACATGTCAAAAGGTGCTCAGCATCACTGATTACCAGAGAAATGCAGACCAAAACCACAACAAGATATCATCTCATCCCAGTGAAAATGGCTTTTATCCAAATGTCAGGCAATAACAAATGCTGGTGAGGATGTGGAGAAAAGGGAGCCCTTATGTATTATTGGTGGGAGTGTAAGTTAGTACAACCATTATGGAGAACAGTGTGGAGGTTCCTCAAAAAACTAAAAATAGAGTTACTGTATGATCTGGCAAACCTACTGCTGGGTATATGCCCCAAAGAATGGAAACCAGCGTCTGGAAGAGATGCCTGCACTCCCGTGTTTGCTGTTCACAACAGTTGAGGTTTGGAAGCAACCTGAGTGTCCACCAGGAGGTGAATGGATAAGAAGGTGTGGTGCACACACACAGTGGAGTACTATTCAGCCATAAAAAACGAGAGTCTATCATCTGCAACAACATGGAAGGGACTGGAGCTCATTATGCCACAGAAAGACAAACTTTACACGTTCTCACTTATTTGTGGGAGCTAAAAAATCAAACAGTTGAACTCATGGAGATAGAAAGTAGAAGGACTCTAACCAGAGGCCGGGGAGGGTGGTGGGGTTTGAGGGCAGCCAGGATGGTTAATAGGTACGAAAACAGTTAGAAAAAATAAATAAGACCTAGTAATTGATAGCACAACAGGGTGACTAAAGTCAATGATAACTTAATTGTACATTTAAAAATAACCGAAAGAGTATAAATGGACTGTTTGTAACACAAAAGATAAATGCTTGAGAGGATGGATACTCCATTCACCATGATGTGGGGATTCCACATTGCACACCTGTACCAAAGCATTGCATATAACCTACAAATGCATACACTTACTATGTACCCACAAAAATACAAAACAAATCTTTAAAAGTAAGAAACAACAACAAGAACAATAAAAACAACCCAGTATAAGCTAAACTTACAATGCCTGGTGGTGGTTTTGGGGAGACAGGAATTGTGAGGTGGCAACAGCAAAGGGGCTGTGTTCTCAGTGGAGAATCGCCACATATCCACACCAGCCTACTGTTTCCTCGTCAACCAAATAGGAATTACAACATAATTTAAAAATGAATTCGTAACATAACCATGCCTAGCACACTGTAGGTGTGCAAGAAGTGATTGGCCTTTATTCATTCATCCTAGGATTTGTTTTTTGTCATGGTTTTTGTGGTCATGATCATCTTTAAGTTACTTTGAGATTGCAATATTTGCCAAGTACTCTACTAAGGGCTTGTGGGATTTGGTTGTTACTATTCTATTCTTTATTTTTAAATGTACAAATATAAATTATATATCTATTGTATACAAAAGGCTGTCTTGAAACATGTATGCATTGCAAAATGTCTAAGTTGAGCTAATTAACATATTCATTACCTCACATATTTATGTGTCATGAGAATACTTAAAATCAACCATTTCTGAGATTCACAATAGAATACCTTGCCATTACTGTAGTCGCCATGTTGTTTGACGGACCCTCCTGAACTTATTCTTCCATCTAGACAAAATGTTTTCTCTTTTGACCAACGTCGCCCCCACCCCACCCTCTCCCCACGAGGCACCGCACCCTCCCTCCTGCTCTCTACTTATAAGCTCAACCGGCAACCAAAGAGCCCCATTTGCTGGTAACCCCACACTGTGTAATTAGAAATATTTCAACATGTCAGTACTTCCACTGAGACTTTGCTTCTAGTGAAAGTGCGGGCTTTGATCAGAAGGCTCCACATCTCTGTCAGGCACAAAGTAAGCCCTGTGAGGAGAAAGGAGGATTCATCTGACACCAAACAGGTGCACTGGGTCTTACAGGTTAAATCGTGTCTCCCAAGAAGATTCGAAGTCCTGCCCCTCAGGACCTGTAAATGTGATCTGATTGGGACATAAGACCTTTGCACACAATCAAGGTAAGACGAGGCCATTAGGGTGGGTCCTGGTCCAACATGACTTTGTCTCTGTTAAAAGGGAAAATGTGGACCCTGAGACAGAGACCATGAGAAACCATCTGACAATCAGGATTACACTACCACGGACTAGAAAATGCCAAAGCCTGCAGGAAAACCAGGAGAAGCTGGAGGAGCAGCATGGATCGGACTTGGCCCCACAGCCCCCAGAAGGAACAAGCCCTGCCAACATTGTGCTTTCAGTCTTCCAGCCTCCAGAACGGGCAGGCGGCAGAGGCCTGTTGTTTGAGCAGCCGGGCCTGTGCTGTTTTGTTCCCGTAGCCTCAGCAAACTCAACAGCAGTCCCACAGCATCCACGGGCATCAGTTCCAGGATCTCCCCCACATACCAAAACCCTCAGATGCTCCAAGCCTCAGGTGTAAAATGGTGGGTATTTGCATATAACCCAGGCACATCCTCCTGCATACTTTAAATCATCTCTTGATTAGATATGGTACCTGTAAAGGTGAGGTAAGTCATTGCTATACTGCATTGTTCAGGAAATACTGATAAGGAGATAGTCTGTGCATGTTCAGAACAGGTGCAGTTTTATTTTTGAGGTTGTGGGATCCACAGATGCAGAACTCACAGATATGGAGGGCCAGCCATGCACCAACCAGATAGTTAATTGACTATCATGAACATAAAAGGAAATGATAGAGTTTTAGGATGAAACAAAGAGTGTTCTAGAGAATTATTGATCCAGACTGTCTGCTTATCAGAAGGAGGAGACTCAGGAGGCCTGGGGTGTTCTAATGTCGATCTAGTCTAGGTAATCTCCCCGTGGCAGCTGATTGATGAACTGCTGTCTTTCAGCCTCTGTGTTTCTGCAAGTGTGAGTCTGTTCTGTAAGTCATCATCCCCTCCGGTGGATACTCAGCCTTTCCTGGAATGTTGCCACTCTCCGGAAACTACATACAGCACAAGCCCACCCATCTAATTTTCAATTGTTTGTTTAAAAGCTCTTTAACAATTGTGATTTTTATCTCTTTAAAAGAAGCTAAAGACAGATGCTTCCATTTGTTCCAGCACTCCTTACATGACCTGCTCAGCTTCGTGAGGGTCTCCTTTCTCTGAGTCCCTAGCCAGGGTCTCCGGGCACAAATAGGATGCCTACTCGTGTCTGGCCAGGAAAGTGTAGGTCAAAAGGCTGCAAGCCATATTCCCTGTTGGTGTGGCCACTATATTAGCATTCAGTGTGGTTTCTGTGCTTAACCCAAGCACTAGTGCCTTGGAGAAGTGCTCATCTCACTAATGCCTTCATCTCCAACCCAGCGATAACTTAATGCTAGTCAGCCCGCTAGCCATCCATCTAGGGCAGTGCGCGTCCTAACGGTACACACACGAGACATCCGTCTAGGGCAGTGCGCGTCCCAACGGTACACACACAAGACATCCGTCTAGGGTAGTACGCGTCGTAACAGTACACACGCGAGACATCCACGTAGGGCAGCATGTATCCTGATGTCACACAGGCTAGCCATCATCTAGGGCAGTACATGTCCTAAGGGTACACAGGCGAGACATCCAGGTAGGGCAGTACACATCCTAACAGGAAACACATAAGCCGTCCACGCAGGGCAGTCCATGCCCTAATGTTTGCCCAGCGTGCTGTCAGAGCAGCTGTGGAGGTCAGGAACTTGGTGGGTCAGAGAAAGGACTCCATCCCAGTTGTATATTTTGGTTGTAATTGGAGTAACACTGTCAGTTCAATAGTTGGGAGGGTACTGAAGTTTGCCAAAGACTTACTTGTTTTCAACACCTGAGAGCAGTTTCAGCGTCTTCTTCATGTGGAAGCCTCCTGCGAAGGGTGGGCAGGCTAACGCTGCCAGCGAGACTAGTGCCAGTACGGCCCACAGCTCCAGATGTGACCAGGAGTGAGAAGCATCAGAGCGTTTTCTGCCCCCAGGTGACCGTGGTGACGATAACTGGTCTTTCCCCGGGAGTCTGAGTAGGCCCCAGAGTCACCAGCAGACTCTGGGAATGTCTAACTAGCTGCTACCTTGAAGTTCATCCACTTCCGTCCAGGTCACAAGGCCACACTGGGAGGCTTTGCCAAACTCTAGCCGAAGTCTTGACACGCTGCCTGAACGGCGTTCTCCAGGTCTGTTGGTTCAACACTGTGTCGGGCCCTGGGAGCTGGACCCCCCAACCCCAGCACAAAGGTGGGAGGAAAATCAACCCGTAATGCCGTTGCCCAGAGTTGGCACAGCCCACAGTGAGGTTCTTTCTTGGAGGTCCAGACCGTACATTTTGTAGGAATTCAGCAGAAGTAAAGGAAATGGATGAGAGTTAAATTAGTCAGAGGAGACTATCGAATAGAGAAGAAATTAGATTTAGTCCCGGAAGAAAAACTAACTTGGGAAAGTGGGGGAGAAATGGCATTTCACAAGCGAGGGGGGCAGCGCCAGCCAATGGGCACGTGTAGGTCACCGAACTGACGGGAAAGCCTTTGAGACCATCCCACAGGGGCTCGTGTCAGAAACGGCGGACGGCCAGGAAACAGGCAGCGCACGAATGTCCTGACCACCACGCAAAGCGCTGTCCACTGGATATTGTAGGAAAGACCACGCCGTGAAAAGGTTGTGAAGAGAAGAGACGCTGGCAGGTGTGCTACCTGAGTTAGTGGCCTCGTGGGATGCCCAGGCTGGGCTTAGCCAGGCGTCTGTAACCCTGAGGGAAGGTGCAGCTGTTCTCATGGATGCGACAGCCTCCCGGGTCTGTGCCACATGCTGGCTCCTGGTGTGCCCTTGAGTTTCCCAACCCAGGGAGCACAAGGCAGGGGCAGCTCCCCGCCTTTCCACACCACCAGTTGGCAAGGGAGGGAGCTTGCACTGCAGGCTCACAATTATTTTAAATATAATTTATATTCAGAACACATCTCCAAGGAGGAAATGAATACGTAGGAGCTGCAGTATCCTGAGACTCTGGCAATTAATTGCAAACTTGAGGACGAGAGAATGTTTTTGAAAACAATATGCTTATTTTACCACATGTGCAATTTTTTTAAAGAAAATCCGGACATAATGCATCTTGTTTTCCAGCGTCCACAAAACATTCCTTTTCCTCTCTCTGAGGAGAATAAAAGGGAGCTCTCCCAAAATGAGTAACTTCTCCTTGCAGAAAATTAGCAGCCTGTCATCGGTGTTATGTCCATTGTTATGTAATTACCGCCTTTACTGTACTAAAATTGCTTCAGAGGAATCTACTGTAGACCCCGCATCAGGCGCTGAACAGGGCCTGCCCTCGGGAATTCTTTCCAGCAAATCATGTGTCTGACAAAGACACAAATTCTATTCAGGACATCAAGACTTTGGTGGTGCGACGTGCTGTTCACCATATGTTATTTTAGTAGCTGTATTCTTGTTATTTTCTGCTCTCTGGGATGTGGATTTTAGCCTTACATGAAGCTGACACTTGATTGAATGCAAAGGTTAAAGAAAGCTGTTGCTCGAAGTCATTTTAAGGTTGGAAATAGCAACCAATCTTTCCCTTTGCTGGGGTTAGAAATAATTCTGTACTAAACGAACCGGGAGAACGTATCCTCACAGAGCAACATCAGCCCAGACAGACATGGAAGCTTCGGCTGTGAATCAACTTAGCTGTTTTGTGTAATTTTGGGGCAAGTGTGGTATTTTACTGATTTATGTTTCATTTGCAAATCTTGATCCTGCATGGACTCCACAGGGTACGATGCTGTGGGAACAGAGCAGTTGCCGCCCTCTCGGGCCCTCTACTGTGCAGGACAGTGCTCAGGGCCTGAACAGAGAGACCCCTCATCTCTCCACCCCGGCCCCGCCCCAGGCCTTTGCCTTCTCACACTGGGGGATTTTTCAGCAGCCTTTGACAAGCCATCCTGCCTTTGGCTGCCCTTGATCCAGGCAAACATCATCTCCCTGGGCTGACAGCCTTCTGGCCTGTGGGGCTTCTGTGTTATCGGAGGCAAGTGGCTCGTCAGGGGCCTGCGTCCCCTTCACCTGTGGCCTGGCTTCCACTCCAGCCACCCAGAGGCTTGTGATTCTTGCAGTGTGCCTTTTCACAGCTGTCCTTGCTTGGCCTCCCCCTTTTCCAGAGAAGCCTCTCCCCTGCTGTGATGGCTGCAGAAAGCCTGCTTTGCTTCTACCACTCAGAGGATGGATTCTTCCAACACACATTTTCTTCAAACACCCCAGAAGTCCCATGAGAAACAGAGCCCCAGGCCGAGAGCAGAGCTGGGCTCAGGCTGTGGGGAGGAATTGCCCCCACGTGTGGACTCTCTGTGCTGAATCCTTAATAATCGTTACTTATATTTTCTGTTATTACCATGAACAGAATCATCTGAGAGAAAATGTGAGTTCCAGATCCCCCATGTCTTTGGTGCCTTCCCGGGTGGTGGGGCAGGGGACGGGGGTTCTCCACACCCTGTGTTTTGTTTTTCCGTTTTCTCTTTTCTCTTTTTCACATGGAATAAATAGTAAGAACCAACTGAAGCCTTTCCTGAGGTGTTTGTTCAGGAGATGGCCTGTGAAGTGCATGTAAATGCGAAGTGTCCTAGCGATGCTGATTAAAACTGTGATCAGTGCAGGAAAGAGCGACATCGTGGCTGAGGAAGCCGGCTGGGCACCTGCGGGCTGTGGCAGGGGCTCCTCTCTTGTTCGCCGGCCTCTGTTGTGTGGCCTCTCTCTCATCTCCAGGCCAGAGATGACCAACCGTGGGTCCAAATGCTCACGAACAAAGCGCTGGGCAGGAAGACTCACAGGTGATCCGAACCCCTGCCTTGATGCGAAGCTTCCATTGACAAAATAAAACTCCTGGAGGATGGTTTCTAAATGATTGAGAATGATTGATGATTGAGAGTCAGCAACATGAAATCTAGGATGGAACCTCTCAAACATCCCTCTTATGGGGCTCCACTAGCGTTTTGGCAATATTTGGATGAGTAATAAAGAGATTGATAATTCATGCATTATACTGTGTATTTATTCCATAAAATGTATTTTTCTTTTTTTCCTTTCAGCTGCATCACAGATTATGATGTTTTGCTTTTATATGAGAAAAAACAGGATTACCTCATTCAACACATTGTCTTCAAAGTGCTCAGAACTTTACCTATTTTACAGAAAATGTAAATTAAATGTAAAATATTCAAAAGTTATTTTAATATATTTTTAAAATTATTTTCTTATAAAACACTAAATCATGTATTAAAAAGAAAACAAAAAATTTAATTTGTTAGTATTAAAAATATAAAAAAATCACAGAAATTTTATATTCTTTTTGGAAAATGTAATGAACTATTATTTAGTAATTTATATAAGTAATTCATAATTAGCTGTTTTCTTTCCATGAATCGAGGAGTCTCACACAAATAGGAGTTTGTAAGCACACACTCTGGAGTTCCATGTCCGCCATCCGCTGATGTAAATAATTAATGTCCTGCTCGGTGGAGTTCCTGTGGATGTCTCCATACATAACAAACTCAAAAGTAACATGAGTTCTGAGATGTTCTTCTCAATTTCGACAAACAACTATATCAAATGACATATGAATTTATAGGCATATCGACAGCTATGGAATTGGAACACAGAGAAGCTGACCAAGGGCTGCTCCGGGGACTGAGGATTTGTCCTGTGTTAAGCTCTTGCAGGAGTGAGTCTTCCTGCTGCAGGGGAGCCCCAAGGGAACAGCTGTCCGTCCCTGGACTCGAGCATTGCTGAAGTCCAGACCTCCCGCGCTCCCGGCACTGCCCCCACCAACATGTCGTCTTTCTTTTGATGATGACATTATGATTCATTGACCATTTCTCCTGTAGACGAACTTTGGGGTTATTTCCATTTTGGGAGTAATTTCACCAAATGATTCTGCGAAGCGTCTTACACGTGTCCGCAGGTGCTTCTGTGCCTCCGTGTAATTAACTCTTTAATTTGATTTAATTTTGTTAAGTGACGCCATGCATTCACTGATATTATCCTGATGTCTTTCTGGATGCCTTAGGCCCAGCACTGTCCTGGCCCCGCTTTACACTCGGCACAGGGCGGGGCGGCTGTGATGGTTTTGGGTAATCAGGTCTTCACTTGAGTGCGTGTGAAACATCACAGCATTGTCTACTTCCTGGCCGCACTGCAGGTCTTAGTTATGAGTTTATTTACTCTCCTTGATTTGCACTGTTTTGGAGGATATGTAAACAGATTTTGATCTAGGTTGCTTCTGACAGGAATTGAGAAGTTAAATAAAAATTAATACAAATTCTACCATCATTTAATACAATGAATTTAACACTTAGATACTCATTAGTGTAGTAAATAAAATGTTTTTTTCCTTAGGCTTTCTTTTTTAGCTTTTGTTAATTTGCCATGCACAAATAGCTCATGGGGGTATAAAAGGACAAATCTCATTTCTGACGATTTTTTTATTTTTCAATCAAGTCCATCAACTTCTCGGTGCACTGTTTGAGATAAATTCAGCTAAGGTTGGCTGGGTGCTGATTAGACACTAGACTCTGTCTTCTGTAAAACAAAACAAAACAAAGCCCACTCGCTAGGTCTTCTTCCACCTATGAAGGACAAGTTACAGGAAGTGCTTTCCTCCTATTAATAAAAAATAGAAAACGGGATAAAACAGGGGAAACACACGTTTGCAGATAGAAACAACTGATCATGGAGGCTCCTGAGAGAAGGGAGACAGAACCAGTGAGCCCTAGTTATGGACCCGCTCACCTCCTGGCACAGCCTCCACTCTGCAGCCCAGAGACCAGAAATGCAAAAGCAAACAGAACCAGGGCTGCTGGGTGGAGAGACTGCGCTGAAAACCTGAAAACTCAGGGCAGCTGAGACGGTCACGCTGTGTGGGCAGCACACCGGGAAGCAGAGGCCGTCCAGCGGAAACTCCCGTGATGTGCAGGGAGCCCTCATGAGTCCTCAGCTGGGCCCTGGTCAGCATGCTGAGTGAAAAGCCAACAAGATCACTGAAAAAGACACCGGGAATCTTCAGGCTGACACATCTCAGTGCTCACACAGGCCTGGAAAGGTTGCACTTCACCATAAGAATGGAGAGGCCTCCTACTACAAGGGTCATGAGTGGAGTTTTAGAAGGGCCAGACTAGTCCTTGACGGGACGGGCCATCACAAGGCTGGAAAAAACCACACTGACGCACAAGTAATTCAACTGTGAGCCTGAAAAAGGCCTGAGTCTCCTAACAAATAAAATAAAATATGGCCGTCTCACATGGTGTTCACAGTACCAAGTAGGCAATAAAAACATTCTGTATCGTCTGAAAAATGGGGAAAATGCCCCCTTAGCAGAGAAAATGCAATGAAAAACACACCCAGCTGACAGAGATGATGGAATTAGCACATCATAACCTTAGTTATTATAAATATTATTAATAAGCTCAAGGTTCTAAAGGAAACAAACACAATAAAGAGAGAGAAAATATGAAAATGGATCTCCTAGAGATGAAAAATGTAACATTTGCTGTGGGGAATACTGTGGATGGAATTAACAGGAGGTTAGACATGGCAGAAGGAAAGATCAGAGAACTGGAAGAAAGGGCAAAAGAAACTCTCAAGGCCAGGCGCCGTGGCTCACGCCTGTAATCCCAGCACTTTGGGAGGCCGAGGCGGGTGGATCACGAGGTCAGGAGATTGAGATCATCCTGGCTAACATGGAGAAACCCCGCCTCTACTAAAAATCCAAAAAAATTAGCCCAGCATGGTGGTGGGCGCCTGTAGTCCCAGCTACTGGGGAGGCTGAGGCAGGAGAATGGCATGAACCTGGGAGGCGGAGCTTGCAGTCAGCTGATTGCACCACTGTATGCCAGCCTGGGCGACAGAGCAATATTCTGTCTCAAAAAAAAAAAAAAGAAACTATCAAAAGTAAAACAGTGATTGAGAAAAACGCCGACCTTAGTGCTAAGTCTTTAACTCTTATAAGGAACTAGTTCCTTAGTGCCATTTAGAACAACACTGAGAACAGTATATTAAATATAATGTACATGGAATTGCAGTAAAAGGGGAAAGTGATGAGGAAAAACAGACATGACAATGGCTTAGACATTTCCAAATTCGGTGATAATTACAAACCCAGGAGGCCAACTCGATATTCCCAGAGCAGCCACAGATATATTTCCTGCGCTGCACACCCTGCCGTAGCTTCCACTCCCAACAGAGTGGAGGCTGTTTCCCTCCTGTCAAGTCCCAGAGACTGGGGACTGGGGCACCCTCCCCAATCCACACACAGCCTGCACCAGCAGGGAAGCTGCAAGGCCCCCAGGTGCCCTCCTTCAGGTCTGAGAGGAAGACAGGACTGTGTCACTTGTTCTCTTCTTGGGAGCAAGTGACTTGGAACCCCTGTGCCAGCATGGAAGGTGTCTGGCTGCTCTGAAGGTAGCATGCTGGGGAGCTCGGGTGGAGAGACGGCTTAGAGAGAAGCGCCCCCAGGGCCCTGCAGGAGAGCTCCAGTGGAGAGGCCACTTAGAGAGGAGCACCCCCGGGGGCCCGCAGGGGAGCTCAGGTGAAGAGGTCAGATAAAGAGAAGAGTGCTCCCTGAGAGCAGCGCCTGAATTCCAGCCTCTGAGACACTAAACAGGGAACCCAGGTGAGCGTCCCACATGCTGACCTACAGAATGAGGCAATAAAAGCTGCTGAATGTGTAGTAATTTGTTAAACAGCGACAGAAAACTACTGTAGGATC
The DNA here is from genome assembly GCF_002776525.5 of Piliocolobus tephrosceles. Taxonomy (NCBI): domain Eukaryota; kingdom Metazoa; phylum Chordata; class Mammalia; order Primates; family Cercopithecidae; genus Piliocolobus; species Piliocolobus tephrosceles. Next base: position 700,636 of record NC_045448.1, on the reverse strand, counting down.
TTTGGTAAACAGTAGTGTCAACTATTGAGAGGAGAATTCTCTGCTGAAAGCCCTGCACACAAAACACCCGGACAGCCGAGAGGTCACAGATGCACATGAGACTCTGGACAGCACCAGAAGAGCCAGGCAGTTCACACGGCTCCTGCAATCATACAGGTTTCCTACAGATGGGCTGGGACACTTGCAATTTAAAAGGTTAATATCGTAGTTTCCTTTGGGTTGTTGAAAACACTGGTGTCATTTCTCTGAACATGCAGCTGTTCTGAAACGTGTGTCTTTTTAAAGTTGTGATCTGTACCTTGGTTGCATTTCTTAGGAAGAGTTTAAAAGTATCTCCTACCAGATGCCAACCACATGCCTGTGACAGGGTCTGGGCATCAGCACTTTGAAAAGATGTGTGGCCATCCTGAATAAATCCTTCTTAAAATAATCCTGCTCACACATCTATTTCAGAAAAAAATATTTAAAAATCACCTTGTTTTCCCTGAGCAGGGTGGGCTTTCTGAAGAAACAACACAAATTTGGCTTTACAAATATGGATACTTCCTTGGAAAAAGTAGTTTTCCTTTATACATTTCTTCATTCGCTAAACCATTCCTTTATTCACTCATTCACTTATTCCTTCTTTCACTCATCCATCCCCCATTCTCATCTATTCCATCATTCACTCATCCATTCCTTCATTCACTTGTTCATTCCTTCATTTGCTCATCCATTCATTCCACCATTCTGTCATCCATTCCTTCATCTACCCATCCATTCCTTCATTCTTATCTATTCCATCATTCACTCATCCATTCTTTCATTCTCTCATCCATTCCTTCATTAACTCATGTATTTCTTCATACATTCATCCATTCATCCATTCCTTCATTCTCATCTATTCTATCATTCACTCATCCATTCCCTCATTTATTCATCTATTCCTTTGTTCACTCATCCATTCTTTCATTCACTCATACATTCCTTCATTTACTCATTTATCCTTTTGTTTACTCATCCATGTCTTCATTCACTTGTCCATTCCTTCATTCACTCATTAGTTCATTCCATTATACTCTTGTCCATTTCTTTATTCGCTCATCTATTCCTTCATTCACTCATCCATTCATTCCTTCATTTACTCATCCCTTCCTTTATTCTCATCTATTACATGATTCACTCATAAATTCCTTCATTTATTCATCTATTTCTTTATTCACTTGTCCATTCCTTCATTCACTCATCCATTAATTTCATCATTCTCTTGTCCATTCTTTCATTCGTCTATTTCTTTATTCACTCATCCATTCTTTCTCTTATTCATTCATCTATTCTTTCATTCATTTATTCTGTCATTCATTCAACTATTCTTTCATTGATTTATGTATCTACTATTAATTTGTCCAAAGATAATAATTATCTACTATTTGATGGTCACTGTGCAATAAGGTTATGATTTATCTTGCTTTCCACTGCCAATGTAGGCCTTTCAACAGGAACATCTCTAACAGAAAAGTTATTTTCCCTCTTTTGCTCACCAGTAGATAAAATTGCTGTAAAAGGGACTCTGACCATCTTTTGAATATCAAACATGGACCCATCTTGACTTTCTTTAAGTTGTTGCCTTCCTCAAACATTATTGGGTTTCACATTCTGAAAAAAATATCCAATACTCAAATTCTTATTTTTTTAATCAGTTGAAGTGCCCGGTCCTAAGATTTCAGGTAACAAATTAGTTCAGGGGACAACTTATTCTGAAAATGAGATGATGAAGGGATTTTCAAGACAAAACCTTTAACAAAATTGTCCTTACTTTTTGAGAAATAGTTGCCTCAAGTTGCAAAATGTCAGTATTAGGAAGTAGAATACAGACAGGCCTGTTTAAAAGACAAACGAAGCCTTTCAGACATGATCTGTGAATAAAAATGACAAAAAATAGAATTTCAAAGAGTGGGTACTTTTTTTTCCAAATCAAGTTTTTAAAAGACCAAGTCAACATCAGGGCTAGAACCAGCTAAACATTCACGAAGGCATGTTCTAATACTTCCTAACAATTTCTATCTTTCTGGCCCAGAGTAGAAAGCACCAAGGCTCCCAAACATGGTACCTGCTACACTGTGTTAGAAAATGGCTCCAAGGTCTTTGGCAAATGGTGGAACCAGCACATCGGGAGGACCATCTGCTCAAAACCCTGACCACGAAGCAGCAAGATGGTGAAGAATACTGGCCCACACACATGGATAAAAGTAGGATACACTGACCGGCAGAGACTAGACAGTTAAAGGCTCTGGAATGAGACAGAATCCAGGCCCGGCAGGATGTCTGAGGCGTGGGAGCTGCAGGCTTCTTCTGTCTCTGAAGTACGTCCGTCTGGAGCCCCTGTCTCATTGCCAGCTTCGCCAGCAGCCGACTCTGACTCTGTTACATTCCTCAGAACACCCAGGAGCCCTGAGTCACTCGCCTTAAAGCAGAACAGACCTGACAAATGCCATTCAGCTTCCCAGGAGCTGAAAATTGACCACAGCCTTGTTTATTGAAGACATGGTTCTCAAATGAAGTTTCTACACAGTCAAGAGAGTGTGGATTTTTGTAAGACTGTTTTCAAACATAACCTGGTTCTCATGAACTCACTCTAGGTTTTTAACAGCCCAGGGAAGGAGGGACTCCAGAGTGAGTGAACTGGACAGTACTGGACATTCTGATCATGCCCTGTGGGGGCCATGTCCTCCATACCCGAGGTCCTTCTGGGAAAACCCAGGGATGCAGTCTCTACGGCTGTGTCCGTGTTCCTGCTACAGGTGAGTGAGTGACCCATGCTGTCACCGCTGGGGTCAAGTGGTCAAAGCCATAGCCTGGGACCAATGAGATAGGCGTGGGGCTGCATGTGAGGACCTGCATAATTCTCGGGTTGGTTTGGAAAGCGAACTCTGGAGTTTCTTGAATCTGGTTCAAACTGTGGATCTGGCACTTACTGCAGCATTGGAAAAGGCCCCTAACCCCACCTTCGCCTTCTCCCCTGCAAGGAGGCCCCAGAACCCAGGGCTAACCCTCCACCTTCGCCTTCTCCTCTGCAAGGCGGCCCCAGAACCCAGGGCTGTCCGGAGATCCCCTGGTACAGTGCATAGAAAGTACTTACCATCCCGGGTAGGCCAAGTAAACTCTGAAAACTGAAACCCATTATCATCAATTAAATGTCCAGAAATTTGGAACTGAGGCACAGAAAGCCTCATTGGGATGGCGTTTGGTGTGGAATGGAGATGTGAGGTGGGCTGCATGTTTGCGCTTCCGTGAATGATGTGCAAAGACAGGCAGTGGGTGTCCTAAGTGGGACCTGGAGAATGGACTTCGCACATGGGAAAGCAGGTGGGAAGTGTGATCCTCGGGAATAAAGTTCTGAAGACCTGTCAGCTGCACAGGCTTCTGAGAGCCACTGCTCCCTCGTTCTGCTTCATGGAACCCGAATTGGCTTCCTGTCCTGGGTTTCTCTGAGGACGTCCCGGTTCCTCATATCACTACCCCTTTTAGCACGTCAAGGGCTTTATGACTTCCAAGTAGGTAATCTCTAAGCCAATCCATTGTAAGTCACATGTGCTCATGAGGCTGAGAATAATTGTCGTCTGAAGCTACCATCTGACATGTGCTTTGGTCTAGACTCAAACTGCTTCCTGCCAAGTTTAGATTGACGTTAAATTGCCACTAAGAATTAACGTTTACGCTTCCTGGTTCACTGAGGATGAATTAGGTCCTTTATCTTTTCCGTGTATTACTGACCTCTTCTGAATGTTAGTTACTTCCCCAAAAGGAGCTGGCCTAGGAGCCGGGCATGTGGCAGCTCTCACATTTTGGAGCAGGCCAGCTCTCCTCACTCTAGATTTCCCTGCACTCAGTGCCAGGAGGGAGGCTCTGGGGTGCACGGGGGTCTCCCCAGCTGGAGGTGGGGTCCGGGCACCTCTTGCAGGTGAGGGAGACTCATGTGGGTCCAGGGCCTGGGCCCTCCTCTAGGACAGGTCAGTGGGCAGCCCAGACCTGAGCCAAGGAGAGCAGGGCATTCAGGGAACAGCCCGTCCCATTACAGGAGAGAGAGCAGGGAGGCCGGCGGCAAGCCAGCACCTGGGATCAGGTTCTTCTCCATGCAAGGGAAGAATGGGGCCGGCCGCAGAGGCATGAGGGGCAGGTCAGATGCAGCGAGGGGCACAGGGATGGCACCCTGGCAGGTGTCTCAGGTGCGGGTTCCCTACTGCTACCGCTTATTGTGAACGAGGAAAAGAGACCAGGGCTTCCTTTCCTGACTGTCTCCCTTCTTCCTTTCTTCCCTCCTTCCTTCCCTCTCTCCCTGTTTTCTTTCCTCTTTCCCTCCTTTCTTTTCTTCCTCCTCCCTCTCAACGCAGGGGCTGCTGTAACTGTCTTTGAGCTTCCACTGCAGTCTTCTGAGGTTGCTATTTTGTACCCACTTTCAAAACTGAGGAAACAGGGCTTACAACGAGTCTCCTGTCCCACTGGCTGCATTTATCTCCCTCGTGGCAGAGCGCCAAGGTTGCTCTAAGACATGCAGCAAGGTCTGAGGCCAGCAAGTATGGTGTGTTCATCCGTTCACACCGTGTTAGTGGGAGGAGGAGACAGGTACGGAGCTTGAGAGTCAGTGTTTTCAAATGTGCCAGCCTGAGGTCGGCGCACTCTTCCCCATGGACCCAGGAGAGCTCAGGTGCCGCGACCTCACCTAGCAAGTGTCAGGAGCCATGTGCTGTACAATAGGCAGACCCTGTGGCACCAGCTCACAGCAAGTGGCGTGCTGCAGTCAGCTTGTCCACGGTGGCTGGAAGGTGCTTAAAATACGGAATCCATTTATATTATTGAAAAATAATTTAAAATCAATGGCAATATTACTGAATAAATCACAGGAACTGGCTATTGAAGAATGATTTAAATGTTTTCTAAATAGAGTCCCACCTTTGTCCTCCTGAATAAGTGTTAGAATTGGTATCCTGAGTTGGCAGAAATTGCCCGAACATCCCTTCTCTTTCACTCCTGTCAGCATAACTGCGTGATTGGTTTCCACTGTGAGATGCGTTAAAACAAAGCATAAAATTTCTTTAGAAATGTGTTATCTCTTGCCTATTGGATTGGCACTCCATGTAGAGAAGATAAATGAACAAGCAAGAATCAAGCTTATTTGTCACTTAGCACTTTAAACATTGACATGCACGCCTTTCCTTCAAGGTGAGCTGCGGCACGCATTACCTTTTGTTTGGTTGGTTACGAGAAAAACCAAAACAGCTCTGCCCTGCTGAGCACCCATACAAAGGCCTCACTGTGTGGCCTGTGTATTTCCTTAAAATGTTTCCTTCTTTTCTATGTCACCTTGGGTTATAATTATGTTTATTAAAACGTAGCAAATATCTAAGTTTGCATTTTGTATTTCCCATTTTAATTAAATGGTTAGTATTCATGTTTATTGCATTTTATACACGTATCAGCCTGTGAGATATTGTAAATCATAACTAAAATATTCTTTCCTGCAGATAGCATGAGAGCCACTGGCAGAGCTGATGGTCGGGCCGGGATGGAAATTCCAGTCTCTCTGGTACCCCGTGGATGCTCTAGGGAGAGGAGGGGTCCGAGACCTGCTGGAGGACGAGGGACCCACATATGGACCAGCAGAAGGAGGTGCAGGTGAGACCACAGGGGCTAACTCAGCAGTGACTCCCTCGTTCTAGACCCCAGCCCCAGCCCTGGTGAGCAGAGAGGAGGTTAGTCTGCGAAAGCTGTCTAGCAAATGCAGAATCTATCAAACACAGATGCTGTTTCAACGGGCGGGACTCTTGGCAAAGAGGTAAATGTCTGTATTATTAGTAGGTACATAATTTACGGGCATCAGCCAGTGACTAAGCCAGGAGTCTACTGGCCACCTAAAATGATGAGGTGTGCCCTCCAAAATCCTTATTAGGAGCAAAAGTGTGGGCAGCGATGGCCTGAAGATAACCAGGTTCACAGTCACTGAGCATGTATCCTGTGCTGGGAAATGACCTTAACACTCCATAACCATTAACACATTTAACCTTCTCAGCAAACTTCATACAGGGACCTACCTGATCTCTAATTTACAGACAGAGAAACGGAGGCATGGAACAGATTGGCAAGTAGCTTGAGTTTGCAAAGCTGGCAAAGGGGCTGCTTAGACTTTGCCCTCAACAGACTGGCTCCAGGGCCTCTGTGGTCAATCCTCTCACAGGAGAAAGAACAAGAAACAGAATCCTTAGTACTTGGGACTCAGCCCAGCTGCCATTCTGAACCTTGGAATTAGCTGAGACCTTTTTTTTTTTTTTTTTTTTTGAGACGCAGTTTTACTCTGTCGCCCAGGCTAGAGGGCAGTGGTACAATCTTGGCTCACTGCAAGCTCCGCCCACCAGGTTCACGCCATTCTCCTGCCTCAGCCTCCCGAGTAGCTGGGACTACAAGCGCCGGCCACCACGCCCGGCTAATTTTTCTGTATTTTTAGTACAGACGGGGTTTCACCAGGTTAGCCAGGATGGTCTCGATCTCCTGACCTCATGATCCACCCGCCTCAGCCTCCCAAAGTGCTGGGATTACAGGCGTGAGCCATAGCTGAGACCTTTGACAGTCACTTTTCCTGTTTGCTCTCCCTGCGGAGGCTGGGATGGAACTGCACTGTGAGGTTCCTCCAGGCATTTCAAACAGCAGCAGGGAGCCTGAGATGTTTCAGTGTCTCCAGAAAACCTTGCATTGTTGGAGAGAGAGTTTCTACACCCTTGCACCGCTGGGCTTGGTTTTCTTGCCCACAGTAACAGAGCCGATCTGAGGGTCGGGGAGCACCAGCATGCTGGTGTGCGGCTGAGTTTAGTTTAAGTTACATCTGAACCCAGTCACAGATATATATATACTACTTGGTCAGCTTATAGTTGTACGTGAATCGTAAAAAATATTCATCAGGCAACTTTTAACAGCATAAAATGGGTACATAGGTTTAAGATAGACACTTTTTTAAGTAGACTATTTTTTTCTACAACAGTTTTAGCTTCATGGAAAAACAGAGTGACAATACAGAGTCCTATATGCCTCCTTACCCCACAGAACATACGTGCTCCAATCACTCCAGAGATTACATATGCCCCAGTCACCCCACAGAAACACACGTACCCCAATCACCCTACAGAAACACATGTGCTCCAATCACCCCACAGAAACACACGTGCCCGAATCACTAATATTACTCATTAATGTGATATATTGTTATAATCAATAACCAATATTAATACATGATGCACTGAAGCCCATAGTTTACATAAGGGCTCCTTCTTTGTGTCGCGCATTCTTTCAGTTTTGATAAATGCACTTTGTTGAGAATTCACCGTGACTGTGTCATATGGAGGACTTTCACTGCCCTGAAATCCCCCGTGCTCCACCAGCTCATCCCTCCCCAGTCCCTGGCAACCCTGGACCCTTCCACTGTCTCCATAGTGTTGCCTGCTCCAGAATGTGGCACAGTTGAAATCACATAGCCTGCAGCCTTCTCACACGGGCTTCTGTCGCTTTGTACATTTTAGGCTCCTTCATGTTTTTTAATGGCATAATTGCTCATTTTTAGATCTCTGAATACTATTCCATTATCTGGATGAACCAGTTTATTTTTCCTCTCAACTGCTGAAAGATATCATAGGTGCTGCTGATTGTAGGCAACTGTGAATAAAGCTGCTATTAATAGCTGCATTCAAGGTTTCATGTAGAAATGTTTTCAGCTCATGTGAGTAGGTACAGAAGAGTGTGATTGCTGGACCACACGGTAAGAGCATGTGTAGTTCTGTAAGAAACTGCCAAACTGCTGCGAGGGGGCTGCACCACTTCAGAATACACCAGCAGCCGATGAGCGTGAATTTCCACCAGCAGGGGAGGAGCGTGAATTTCCACCAGCAGCCGATGAGCGTGAATTTCCACCAGCAGGGGATGAGCGTGAATTTCCACCAGCAGTGGGTGAGCTTGAATTTCCACCAGCAGTGGGATGAGCGTGAATTTCCACCAGCAGGGGAGGAGCGTGAATTTCCACCAGCAGGGGAGGAGCGTGAATTTCCACCAGCAGCCGATGAGCGTGAATTTCCACCAGCGGTGGGCGAGCGCTCCTGCTGCTCCACATCCTCCCCAGCATCTGGTGTGGTCAGTGTCCGCATTTCAGCTTTTCTAATGGGCTTGCAGTGACATCTTTTTGTTGCTTCAATTGGCAATTCCCTGAAGATACGGCATGGAGCATTTTTCTAAGCTGATTTGCCAGCTGTGTATCTTCCTTGGTGAGGTGCCTGTTCAGGTCTTTTGTCCACTTTTAAATTGGGTTGTTTTCTTGCTGTTGCATTTTTAGAGTGATTCATATATTTTTAATAATAGTCCTTTATCAGATAGAAGCTTTGCAAATATTTTACCTCAGTCTGTGACTTATCTTTTCATTCTCTGAACATTGCTTTTATAGAGAAGAACATTTAAGTTTAATGAAGTCCAGTTTATCAATTATTTATTTGACAGATCCTGTCTTTGGTGAAGTTATTGCTGAACCCAAGGTCATCTAGTTTGTCTCCTATGTTATCTTATAGGAATTTTATAGTTGTGTGTGTTCCATTTGAATTTCTTATCCCTGTGGAGTTAATTTTGGAGAAGGGCATGAGGCCCCTGCCTGGATTCATTGTTGGCATGTGGACACTATTTGTTGGAAAGACTCTACTTTCTCCACTTTGTGGCCTTCGCTCCTTCGGCAATGGTCAGTTGACTGTATGCAGGTCTGTTTCTTTCCTCTTTATTCTGGCCCATTGATCTATTTTCCTAGTCTTTGGCCAATACTATGCCATCTTTATGACTGTGGTTTACGCTAAGCATTGAGGTCAGGAAGTGTCAGTCCTCCAACTGTGTTCTCCTTCAATATTAAGTTGGAGATTCTAAGTTTTTTGCCTCTCTGTACAGACGTTAAGATAAGGTTGTCAATATCCACAAAATAACTTGCTGTTATTTTGATTGGGGTTGCATTAAATCTACAGGCCAAGTTGGGAGGAACTGGCATCTTGACAACATTGAGCCTTAGTATTGAGCCTCCCTTCCTATAGTCACAGAATTGAGCCTCACTGCCCATAGTCACAGAATATCTCTTCACTTATTTAGTTATAGAAAACATTCAAGCTGTAATGTTTTGTAAGAAAGCAAATAAAACACAAAACAAAGCACTGTAATCCAAAATACACACAGTCACACACTTGCACACGTGCATTTCCACATGTGCATACATATGTACACACATGCACATACAGGCAGAAGGAGAACGAGCTCAGCCCAGGTTACGTCTGCACAGTGGTGTGCACGTGATAGGTATCTTGTATCTTCCTATGCTTTCTAAATATTATATAATACTCCCATGTGACTTTTGTCATCAGGACAAAGAAACTTTAACAAAATGATTTTGCTTTAGTGGTGTAAAAAAATATGACTGTGGATTGAACAGCAATGACCCAAACCTAGTCTCAGATTTCGGTGTGCTTCACAGAAGCCTGTTTCTCTCTTAATTTTTCCTCCTATAAATTCCTCTGAAGTTAGAATTCTTTCGTCCTTAGCCTCCATTCACTTTCATGACCTAATCATATAACATCAAAGCACTTGTCAATTTTCCCTGAACCTCGAGTCCTCTCTTCATGAAGCAGGCCCTCCACTGCCTTTTGTGCACTTGCTCCAGCTTCACTTGGAGTCACAGAGCGTGGCGAGGTCACTTCTGATTTAACCCAGGCTGCTCATTTTTGTTGTGGTGGTTATTATCGACTGGTTTTTAGTGATTCCAATTAGATTTGATGCTTATTGACAGAGTCTGCTGTATTTTTCTTATGAGGAAGAATATATGAGAAGTGGATGCTTTTGATAACTTTGATGAATTAATGCTTAAAAACAACATGGCTATTTGGTTAGAAATGGGTTACATTGCTGCAGTTTCTCTGAGTTTCCCCTACACTATCATTATTTTGCCCGCACTAGAGCTGGTAGTTAATTAATTATGAAACCATATGCATAATTAAATCCATATTGTCTAGTGGGTTTTAGCCATTGTCTCTTTGTTTTTTTCTGTCATTAGTTGGCTTAGTTTTGAGAGATTCTATGAAACCCCACACAAGGTGGGCCAGTCTTCAGTGGATAGAAAAATGAGTAAAAACATGTTGCCTCCTGTTCTCTTCTGCATACCATGAATTTCCGCCTGAATTGCAGTTACTATTTCAAGAATATAAACATCATATTTCCAAAAGCTAGATCTCTAAAGATACTCTGATGTTAAAATCAAATAGAGGCATATATGTGTACATACACATATTTATCTGTGTGCATTTCTCTATATATGTATCAATACATATTACGTGTTCATCCTGCAGATGCCATCAACAATAAAAACAAAATATCACAATCCTTACATTAAAAATAGAGATTTTAAATGCACACATAAAATATTTATCTATTCTTTGAAACTGAGTACTTTTTGAAGAGACATGATAGAAGGGAAAAAGGTTCCATAACCTTTTAAAGAAAATTGCTTCCTTAAGGTGCCTAGAAGAATGACAGGTCTATACTTTTAAAAACAAAATTATGAAAATTGTCTCTATTTCTGAGACAGCCTAAAATTAAGATGACTTTGAAACCACTTCAAACAGTTTTCAACATTCTTTTAGGAGAAAGCCCTAATTACTAAAGTAAAACAGCTTTATTGGATACTCTCATCTTAAAAGCATGCTGTTTAAAAATTAAACTTACACCCAGCTGAGGGGGTGTGGCTCTTGGTCTCAGGGGTCTTGAGGCCCCAGTTCTGTGAGGACTTCCAGGGCAGCGTTCGGAGCCTGGTGTGGGTGAGCCCTGCTGACCTGGATGGCTTCTGTGGTGGGAATGGGGTTCAGGGCTCCCCCTTCAGGTCAATGAGAACGATGCACTCTTCTCACCTCGGGCGTGGAGAGTTTCAACCCGTCGATGTGGCTTCCACAAAAGTCATTAGGCAGGGCCTGGAGAGTTGTAACATTCTCCCAAGGGCTCCACGTGCAGTCAGGACGCTGGGGACTTGTGTTCAGGATTTGGAGGGGGCGTCTGCCCTCCAGGAACTTTTCCGTTTGTTTTGGTAAAAAATAACAGTGAAGAAAGAAATTAGTAGAAACCAGCAGGTGCTAAGCTGTGTTTGAGGGATGTGTTCTGGTTAAATTTAGGTGTTTTTGTTTGTTTGTTTGTTTACCCATTTTCTAGGTGCCACAAAGGAGAAATTCTAGTAGAATAAAATGAGTTATAGCAATTCTGTTGAACTATTGAGTTAATTAAGGACATTTGTGTTGGGGTCTGACAGGGCAAAGAAAATGCCACGTGTATGGGAGGGTGAGGAAAAGCAGTGATTAACCCGAGGGTGAATTACAGCTGATCCACCAGCATCTGGAAATGCCCCTCTGGCTTTTTTTTTCCAGTAAAATTGGTGCTGTTTTGCCAATGGAAAGAAAACATGGTAGCTATTCTGATAGTAAATTTAATACTTGGAAGTATTTTTTGATACTTTGGGGTTTCAATGCAAGGTCAAATTGTTGTTACATGAAATCTTAGCATTTTTGAATAGAAAATAACAAAATTTAGAGTTGTTAATTTATGGTCACAGAAATTAAAGTATGGTTTTCTGTTCTTGCTCTGTAACTACTACAAGCAGTAACTAGACTGATTTACAAAGACACGTGACCTCAGTTCACAGAGAGACCTGATTGCAAGACACACCTGAGGACGGGTCCTGCCCATCTGCTCCGTCCTGAGAGTTTCCTGGAGGCCCTGGCTTCCCTGCAGCATCTGAAAGCACTCAGGCCCCACCTGGAAGGATGCAGAGACCAGTCCTTCCCGTTTTCAGGTGAATTTGTGCAGAGAAATAGTCTTGACCTAAGAACGTGGAGCTAAAAGACCTTTGGACAAAACACTAAACTGCTTCCTGCCCTGCAGGAATAAGCCGCACTCAGAGCTCTCTGCTGACAGCCTTTGAAAATCAGAGGGACTGTGGGAAGCTTCAGGCGCTTTTTGTTTTTGTTTTGCTTTGCTTTTCCATGGAAATTACCTACATCTCAGTATATGCCTATTAAAGATACCTTTGTTAGAAAGATGAGCTCTTGATAATATCCCACAATTGTTAGAAAATACCAATTAGTGAATGACGTTCAGATGAGGAAGGAATTGTCTGAGGACACCTAAATAAAGTTTCAAAGCTTGAGATGTTCTTGGCAGCGACCCAGATGAAAGCTCAGGTCCAGCGCTGTGAGCCCCTGTGTTTACCGTTTCCCAATGGTAGTGGATGTGCCCAGAATTCACTGCGGAGCGCAATCTCCAACCACAGGGAACGGGAAAATAAAACAAAAGGAAATGCATGGAAGTAACTGGTTGGGATTTACTCAGGGGAAGGGAACAAGCCCAAAAGAGAAAAGCTAAAGCCATATTTCCAAAAATTAAAATAATATTTTAAAAAAGAATACAATCTCACTGGCAGTAACAGATGATAAAAAGCTACTCTTTTTACCAATAAAGTAGGCAAATATTGACTACATTATACACACACACATATAATCACACAGAGACATCATTGCACACCCTCAGACATATACAGCACATGCTACCTGTGAGGTGTTGGCTTGACTGGCCTAAATAAAGGAGACTGAAATTCTCAGGAGGTGTTTCTGTAGGTGCAGAAAGTGATGCAATATTTTTGAAAGGCATTGCGGCAGTTTTTCTCTCAAACATATATATATATACCATATCTACGAAATCATCCTCAGTAATATCTATATTACAGATCTGTTCATCTCAATACTGTTGCTAAAATTATAGGCAGTAAATGAAGGAAGGTTATATAAATTGCTATGTCATGCAGTTATTAAAAATCCCGCTTAAAAGTGCTTATTGAAATAGATAGGTTAAAGCTATTATAAACAAAATTATACTATTACAGACTGTAATTATATTTTTGAACTAAATATTCATGTATGTGTGTGCACGAATGAAATTACAGATATGCTAAACCAAACAAGAACAGTGATTACCACTGGGTAATGAAATTGCAAGTGAGTTTTCTCTTCCTTTCACCTGTTTATCATAATGTTTTTAGATGAAAATATACGTGTTTTTGAGACAGGGCCTTGCTCCAGGGGCCAGGCTGGAATGCAGTGGCACGATCACAGCTCACTGTAGCCTCCAACTTCTGGGAGCAATCTTCCCACCTCAGCCGCCCCAGTAGCGGAACTCAAGCACACACCACCATACCTGGCTAATTTTATTTGTATTTTTCATAGGGAAGGCGTTTCGCCATGTTGCCCAGGCTGATCTTGAATTCCTGGGTTCAAGCTATCCTCTGGCTTCAGACTCTTAAAGTGTTGGGATTATAGGTGTAAACCACTGTGCCTGTCCACTTTTTTAACATATGAAATAAAATCTATATCATAGATGTATGTGCATGTGTATATAAGAGATGTCTGTGTGTATGTGAACATGTGGAGAATAATTTTACTTCATCCAGGTCTTCTCTTCTTGAAAGATAAATCAAAACGAGAGATTTTGCAGGAAGATGAATGGGACGTACTTTGGAAGAAGGTGCCTTGTGCTGGAGAATATGCAATAATAATCCTCTTGTCCTCTCACTAGTCTTCAAAACTCAATTCCCCGAAGAACTGAGGCTTGGGCAGCATTTTGAGAAGGGGACGGAGCTGCTTATTGAATGAGAGATGCAAACACCAGGTGTGGGGATGGTGCGGCATCCATCCCTGAGGTTTCCTGCGCATAATTGCTTTGCCCTCTTCACACAAACCAGCCCAAGGTCCTCTTTCCGGGTCCCCGAGCGTCTTCCAGGCACTCAGCCCAGCGGCTGTCATGGGACCCTGTGCCCCTGCACTGCTGACTACCGGTTTACGACAGGAATGACCAGCTGTTTCAAGGATGGGGTGATGACATTCAGGAAAGAAGAGACGCTCACGCATAGGCCAGTGCCTGGCAGGAGGTGCACCCCGCAGCAGGGCGGCTGTGTTATGGCTTCCCTCCCCCCCTCTCCACTCCAGTGTCCTGGGGATCACTCACTCCACTAAACTCCACGTCTCATCTCCACAGTGGGAATCAAACAAAACACTTGTTCAAGTGTTTGGAACAGTTAGATACACAGGGCCCAAAGGCGTTGCTCATGAATGCTGGTCTATGAGAACTCTTATCAGCAGTAGCTCGTTTCTGTGGCTGGGACTCTTTGCCAGAGCTACAAAATGCTAAACTGACAAACCACGGGGAAGCTGGGCAGTCAGGGAAATATGACAACCCCTTTAACCAGAGTATGAAATCGCAAGGAAGTCAGTGTGTTTTGTTTGCTTGTTTTTGTTTTTTGTTGTTGTTGGTTTTTTTTTTTTTTTTTGAGACAGAGTCTTGTTCTGTTGCCCAGGCTAGAGTGCAGTGGCGTGATCTCGGTTCACTGCAGCCTCCGCCTCCTGGGGTCTAGTGATTCTCCTACCTCAGCCTCCCCAGTAGCTGGGGTTACAGGCACCCACCACTGTGCCCAGCTAATTTTTTGCATTTTTAGTAGAGACGGGGTTTTGCCATGTTGACCAGGCTGGTCTTGAACTCCCGACCTCAGGTGATTCTCCTGCCTTGGCCTCCCAAAGTGCTGGGATTATGGGCATGAGCCACTGTGCCTGACTGTTTTGTCTTTAAAACTAAAGCAAGACAGTGACTGGATGTGGCCTTGGTTGAGTCTGTGCGGCCTGGATACAGGGTCGCGGAACCCCAGGGGCCTAGAATTCAGTGTTCTGAAACAATTTCAAGTGAAAAAAAATCAGATGGTCTGATACAACCACAGTCAGGTTAATCATCGTGTGAGTTAATACTCCTTAATAAACTCCCCTTTATATACACATCTATCCTGTTAGTATTGTCCCTCTAGAGAACCCTAGCAAATACACGTTCTTTTCTGCATGGAAAGGAGGTGGAGACATGTGTGTTTGTGTATCATGCATAGCTCCGGGCATCTTGTCAGCCTCCAGGCTGGAGAGGTAAAAAGTGAGGAGTTTTCTTTTTTTTCAAGTCCAAGAAGCTGTCAGCCCTTCCACCTGCTGCGGGTGTCGGCACCGCTAATGTCCCCGGTACAGGACTTGTTTAGGCGGGAGCTGCTTGTTTTCCTGAAACTTGCCCATTCCCTTCGGGTTAAAAAGCCATCTTTGTGGAGTGATTGGCCGCAGTGGGTCCCACTCACAGGCCGCGCGTTTCTCTTATGAATGAAACTCCCAGAAGGCAAAGTTCAGCCTTCAGAGGGTGGGTGACCCTCAGGCATGACAGTGGCAAATGCCTTAGGAAACACTCGTGTGCCCTGCATTGTGAGATTCTGCACCACCAAATGTGTCGGCTCAGTTTCGCAAATTAACAAGTAAATCTCATTCACGAGCACTCTGGGGCCTGGCCTGCGTGGGTGGCAGTTGGGAGATGGCATGAAATGCCAAGTACTTGCCCAAGATTCATGCGTTTGCCTATTTCAGAGAGAAAGCAGGCACAGGCCACTTTTAATCCTAGACTGCCGAGGTGAAGGTGACTGTCAGTATTGTGTGCATTTGCTGTAGGGTCCAGAGAGGGGCAGAGGGAAGAATGGCTTGCCTGATGTCACAAGGACAATTACTGGAAGAGTGGAAATACAGCCCCTTCCAAACCATGAACCAAGGACTGATTTCAAGTTGCTTTCCGGGAATTGTGTTGGCGTCTTATAGACACTGGCTCCACTTTTCAGAATAACTGTGTAAAAAATGCTTTATACAAATAAGAAAATCAAGCTAATAAGAATTGCAAGACCTCCCTAGCTTATGTACAATTATAAATAGTAGCGACAAGGTACTCTTTCTGCCTGGCATATTTCTCTTGTGTTTTGAGAAATTCAGAACACTCGGGTGCGTTAAAAAGTGACCTAATTCAAAGCAATCGTTGCTTACCCCTCTTTCTACAAGGTGTAAAAGCAGGAGAAAGTGTCATCATTGTTTCTTGCCAGTTGTTGGACTGTATGGAAGAGGACACTATGGAAAACGGGATGAGCCTGTTTGTTGAGGTAGAATATTCAGGGGTGTTCGTAAAGGAAGTTCGGGTTGCGGATGGACTTCTGGCTTCTTCCTCTGTGAAGGGGAAACCTCACCTCATGTGTGAAGCCTTATGTGAATTCCCAAGAGGAATGGATCTCAGCTCCAGCTGCTTCACCACTCTTTATATAAAAATGGAGGTGCTGCTTCTTTAATGACTTTATGAATGTAAATTTTAAATACCTGTCTGCAAAACATCCACCTGTAAAAAAACTGTTCTTCGGTTACTTAAGTTGAGAAACTGCCACCCAGGGATATCACAGCATAGGCAGCCGCCGCAGAGCAGCAGCCACGATCCACACAGAGGACTTACGAGCAAGAAGGTGCGGGAGGCAGTATTTCCTTCCTACAAAGAGGCCAACACTCGAAATGTTCTAACAGCAGGTAAAAGTGCAGTTTTATGAATTAAAAAAATGAAGCTGTTGCAGACAGAATAACCAAGTACAAACATAGTAATTCAAGGAGAGACAGCCAGGTGGAAACAGGTGAGGGGTGAGGCCAGGTGGAATCAGGTGAGGAGTGAGTCCGAGTGGAATCAAGTGGAAACAGGTGAGGGGTGAGGCCAAGTGGAAACAGTTGGAGTCAGGTGAGGGGTGAGGCCAAGTGGAATCAGGTGAGTGGTGAGGTTAGGCAGAAACAGGTGAAATCAGGTGAGGGGTGAGGCAAAGTGGAATCAGGTGGAAACAGTTGAGGGTGAGGCAGAAACAGGTGAAATCAGGTGAGGGGCAGGGCCAGGTGGAATCAGGTGAGGGATGTCAGGAAACTTGGACTAGAGCCAGCACAGCTCAGAGAAGAACTTTTTAAAAGAACACTCCTTAATAGTAAAAAACATGAAAGACAATAAAAATAGGGGTTCAGAAAACATGGTAAAATCTGAAAATACTGAACAATGATGCAAGCAAGCAAATAAATCAGTCAAGTGATTAAAGAACACAATTGGGAAACTGAGGCACTCACTTCTTGCATGGAATTGTAGCTTACGTGAGACTAGCTCTTCTGCTAAGAACAACTGTGAAACCCAAATATAAAATTAATTAATTAATTAATTAAAAAGTCTGTTAGAAATGCTTTAGCAAAGCACCCCGTCAGCCAAGATATGGGTCGGGGGAGAGGCGGGTGGGGTCTGGAGAGAAGAGAAAGGCCCTGGGAGGCCGAGACGGGCGGATCACGAGGTCAGGAGATCGAGGCCATCCTGGCTAACACGGTGAAACCCCGTCTCTACTAAAAAATACAAAAAAAAACTAGCCGGGCGAGGTGGCGGCGCCTGTAGTCCCAGCTACTCGGGAGGCGGAGGCAGGAGAACGGCGGGAACCCGGGGGGCGGAGCTTGCAGTGAGCCAAGATGGCGCCGCTCACTCCAGCCCGGGGACAAGCGAGACTTCGTCTCAAAAAAAAAAAAAAAAAAGAAACAGGTTTGGCTGGCACACACCTTCCTCCTGGCTCTTCCTTCCTGTGGTAAAGGGAGCTGAGCCAGAGGACCGTGTTCTGAATCTTCACTCTCCTGGCTCAGACGGTCCCCATGTCCTTGTCTGGCTCACAAAACGTCCAGTTTCGTGTCATGAAATAGTCAGGACTTCTGGAAGCTTCTGTGTGTCTCCAGGACTTCAGGAAGCTGTTTCTCCGTCGAGCTTACGGACCTGTGTCTCTACCTGAACTAATTTACTCGCCATTCCTGTGATTTCTGCTAACCAGCTTTCCTGACCTGACTACAGAGGACTTTCCCTTTCTCAGCATCTCGATCAGCTCAGGCTGGCACGACAAACCACAGACAGGGCTGATTGACTCCTGTTGATTTTCTCACAGTTCTGGAGGCTGAAGGTCCAAGATGCAGGTGCTGAGAAGTTGATGAAGACACCCAGCTTTCCTAAGAATCAATCAATCAATCAACCAACCGCCTGGCCCTGCGGTTAATGGGCAGCAGCTGAAGGTGCCCTTCATTCCCTGAGGGCCGGCGTCCGCACTGCACTTCCCTGGAGACCCACGCACATCCCCGGGAGCCAGCAAGGACCAGAGAGGCCCGGGCAAGCAGGAACCCCTGAGAACTGGCAGAGACGACCCGAGGCAGAGGATGCCCAGCCACCACCCTCTAACCACGCGGTTTTGAGGTAAGAACAACAACCTGTGCTTTTGCCATCTGCATTACTTCTTTAGGGGAGGCTGGGAGGAGAACCACATGGCAGACCAGGCTTCCTTGGCTGCTGCCAGGTGAGTACTGCAGCCAGCTTCATCACTCTGGCAGAGTGTGGTTGCTGTGAGAAGACCTAAGGGCTTGATTCATGTTTTGTTTGTTAAATATATACCGCCGGTGGCTTTTCATATTTAAATTTGTAGCGTGCTATTACAGTGTATTTAACTGTGATTGACTCAAGTCACATGTGGCGCAGATCTAACAAGCCTTCTTCTTCCTGCCCTGTTCTCCCCTCCCCTCTCCTCCCACCTGCTCCTCCTCCTTCTTTAGCATAGTCTTTTTTTGAGACTTAGCTTTAAAACAAGCCGCGTTTAACAAGAGATACATATTCTAAAGGTGAAAACACTCACGAGATGAATTGGAATGTTTCTTTTAGACAAATGACATAGCTCGGCACATGCTATATCCTGGAAATACTTCACATTATTATAAATATTTTAAAATTGAGGCTCAGAAGTTTCCCATAAATTAGTGTTGGAATAATTTCACTACATGGGGTCATTCTTGATAGTTTCCTCCTTTTTCATCTTATTCATGCCTTGGAAAGAAGGACATAGCCCACCAGTTAGAGGGAGAGAGGCATGAGAAGTCCCATTCAGGCAGCTGCCTGAAATACCAAAAACTCATCAAACAGACTTTTTTCTCTAAAACATCATATGAGTGGGAAAAACAGTTATTTCAAAGGAAGCATGTAATAGAGCTTTCTATTGCAAAACAATGTCTGCCAGCGAGAGTATTTGAGGACTAGGGAAGGTCACAGTGATGCCCACAAACACACATACATAAATGAAGTTTTAAAATGAAGGCTTGTCGTGAAATAGATGTCTGATTGACTCAATTTGTTTTTACATTGAATACAAATTTTAATTTTTTATGTCCAGATTAACCACATCATCATTCTTTTAGTAACATTGAGATTACTAAAACACTGGGGATAAAACACTAGGGATAAAATATAAATTAAACTCCTTTCTGAGATGAACAGGTATGTAAACAACTAATCTAGTATAAAGTTAAAACTTTACTTCAAATTAAAAATTTACTAAAACTTAAAAATTACAATGGAGGGAACTTAGTAAATGAATGGTTTAATTTATTGGGCACGGATTGTGCCATGGCTTGGAAGAAAGATATTGATAGTATTTTGAAAAGATAAGCTTTAACGTGAGTAGGGGGTTGCCAGCAAGCCGCAGGAGAGAAGCATAGGCGTCCCTGGCTATCACTCCGGGGCTCTACTGTTCCTGCAGAAAATTCTAAAACTGAAGCAGGAGGCAGGTACAAGGGTCCAGTTTTCCTTTAGTGCAGTTTGGCCTTACTAAATGGACAAGGAAGGGGTGTTTTGAGGAGTGAGTTTAAATGGGCAGATTCTGAAAGCCCCTCTGCTTCAGAAGCCTTGGCAGGGTGTGGGGATCAGCTGCCCCGAGGTCGGGGAGTGGCAGGGCTCCTCGTCCTGGGCTGTGCTGGAGGCCTGAGGATGCTGGTCACAGTCACACAGGCCCGGCGAGGACTCCCTGGCCCAGGGCCTCAGACCCGGCAGACTCCAGGTGTGGACACAGTCGGGGGCACAGAGAACTTGGCCCTTGTCCTCAGGCACCGATGGTGAACACAGACTCCACCCGGGCGTTCATTACTCAGGGGAGCACGTGTGGCCGTGGAGCTGCCATGAGCAGGCCTGGGAAGAGAGAGTGGAGGGCAGTTAGACCCCGAGGGACAGTGCTGCAGAGGAGCTGATAACATCATGAAACACTGTAACATTACGCTTCGTGATGTGAAATACAATGCTAATTTCTGAAATATGAAGTAGTCTGGCAAAAAAGAAAGGCATTCCAGGTACAGAAAAGACGACACATTCTCAAAAGCCTAAGACTAAAAGAAATGACGTGTTCTAAGAACTGGCAGTTTTTTGAAGTTACAGCCTTGAGGAGTAAGAAGTAATTCTGGTGATAAATTTTAGAAAATGTGAGGAATAAATTCACGAGCACCCACAATTGCTGATTATGAGGACTGATGTTCTCCCTAGCTGGCTAATAGCTCTTTTAGTGTGCGGGTCTTCTCTGCGTCTGTGTTCCCACCAAGCATAAAATTTTGAATTGACATTATGCATGAAAGTCAAGAAAAATTGTTAATGATCTTTGAGTCAGTAATTGCATATATAAAATTTTAATGAAAGGATATAATTCATAAGAATGTAAAAAACCTTGCAGATGAAAAATTCCATTGAAATATTACTGGTACACCCATCAAATGGATACTCACTCATTAAAATGTAGAGCTATCCAGTTTGTAAAGCATGATGGAAAATGCATATGATGCAGTCTTTACTGAAATGCATACTCCACTGCGTTGTGCTGTAAATAAATGCATCAGACACTGCAAGAATACAACTTGGAAAGGGATTTTCAAATCATCTCCATAATTCTTTTCCTCTTGAGGAATATCACAGGTGAAAATGTCCCTGCATCCTGTGTACATGAAAACAAACAAGCAAACAAACAACTTGATGTTTTCATGCAGAAAGCACTTATTTCCAATAAGTTATTGTTTAGTCATTCTAAAAAATATTGCACATGTAAAAATATTGTTAATGATGTGTTCATTTTAAATTAAATGATTGAAAATAAATACAATAAGTATGCATTAAAGCAGATAAAATATATGCATGGCTTATGGATTACTGCACAGAGTTATAATCAGATAGGGGAAGTTCAGTTCTTTGACATTACCTATGGTCATGGGCAACTTTCTAAACTTGGTAAGATTTTGCAAGTCAGTAAAACTGGTGTTCTTGCTCAGAGAATGCTTGTTTAGTTTTCTAATTTAAAGCAATACTACTTTGGGGGATAGAGACCATGTCATGAAGACAAACAGATGAGAATGTCACCTTTCAAACAGAAATACTCTATAGCATGATGTCTCGTGACCATTCAAATGACCCCTCTGAGTTCCCTGCCCCATAAAGAAGGCACACGTGGTGGAGCTCAAGGGTGGACCAGGTTTCTGTGAATTGTGTGCATTAACTTGTGTTGTGTGACCCATGCCTGACTCTGAGCCCAGCACTGTTCTCAAGGTGACCACACTCATTAATATGACGTTAGCTTTCAATAAAGAGACTTTAAAATAATTTAATAGTCATTATCTAAAGTAATTAATCATTTTATACATTTATGTTTGAAATAAATTAGTGTTTTCAACTAATCAGAAATATTAGAATATGCAATTTTACCATATTTGCACTTTTCTGGATTTATTTGACAATGAATTATATTTAAGATTTAGTCATATTTACTTCAAAAATATACACTAGAAAAAAGTTGTCAAGTACACTAAGGCAGAGAACTTTAAGATCATTTAACTTTTATGAAAATGACACAAGTTACTGGGATATTGAAACTTAATAATCACGATAAAAGCCAAGATGCTCACTTCCACCTTTGTACATATTTAGTGCTGTTTGATACATATAATGTATAGTAATCAAATCAGAGTAATTAGCATATCCATCATCCCAAACATTTCTCAATTTTCAGTGTTACAAACATTTAAAATCTTGCATCTGACTATTTGAAACACTCTATTATTGTTAACTATAGTCATCATTTAGAGCTGTGGAACACTAGAACTTATTCTATCTAATCTGTAATGTTGTATCCTTTAACACAGCTCTCGCTATCCTTCTTTCCCCCTGCCTTTCCCAGCCTCTAGTATCTTCTGTTCTGCTTTCTTCCTTATGAAATCAACGTTTTTAGCTTCCATGTACGAGTGAGAACATGTGGTGCTTAACTTTTTGTTCCTGGTTTATTTCACTTAACATAATGTCTTGCAATTCCATCTATGTTTCCACAAATGACAGGGTTTCGCTCTTTTTATGGCTAAATAGTACTCCATTATGTATATATAGTATACTCTTTTATTCATCCATCTGTTGTTGGACAGCAGTTGAGTCCATACCTTGACTATTGTGAATAGCACTGTAGTAAATATGGGGGTACCGATATCTCCCCAATATAGTTATTTCCTTTGTTTTGGATAAAAGCCCAGTAGTGAGATTGAGGATTATATGCTAATTCTACTGGGAGTTCTTTGAGGAAGCTCCATGCTGTTTTCCGTACAGGCTATACTAGTTTATATTCCCATCAACAGTACTAGAATTCTCTTTTCTCTGCATACTTAGCAGCATTTGTTATTATTTTTTGTCTTTTAGAATATGGTCATCCCAACTGCGGTGATATCTCATTGTGGTTTTGATTTGCATTTCTCTGAAAATTAATGATGTTGAGCATTAAAAAATATATGTGTTGGCAATATGGATGTCTTCTTCTGAGAATTGTCTGTTCAGATAATTTTCCCATTGTTTAGTCTGATTGTTTGGTGGTGTTGCTGTTTGAGTTCTCTGTATATTCCAAATGCTAATCCCCTGCGGGATGAGCAGTTTTCAATTATTTTCTCCCATTGTGTCAGTTGCCTTTTTACTCTGCTGACTGTTTCTTTGCTATGGAGAAACATCTTAGTATGATATAATTATATTTGCTTATATTTGCTATTGTTGTCTGTACTTTTGAGGTCTTATTCATAAATTTTTTTTTCAGATCAGTGTCCTAAAGCATTGGACTAATCTTTCTTCTTGTAGTTTCATAGTCTCAACTCTTACATTTACGTCTTTGATCTATTTTAAGTCGATTTTTATATAAGGTGAGAGGTGGGAGTCCAG
This sequence comes from Piliocolobus tephrosceles, assembly GCF_002776525.5. Lineage (NCBI taxonomy): Eukaryota > Metazoa > Chordata > Mammalia > Primates > Cercopithecidae > Piliocolobus > Piliocolobus tephrosceles. The sequence continues at coordinate 677,644 of NC_045448.1, read as the reverse complement.
AATCAGTTTTTCTGCATAGGGATATCCTGATTTCCCAGCACCATTTATTGAAGAGACTGTCCTTTCCCTGATGAGTGCTCCTGGCAACTTTCTCAAAAGTCAGTTGGCTCTAGATACGTGGATTAACTTCTCAGTTCTTTATTCTGTTCATTGATCAGTGCATATGTTTTTGTACCACAACTATGATGTTTTGGTTACTACGACTTTTTAATATATTTTGAAGTTTGGTAGTTTGATGCCTCCAGGTTTTTTTTTTCTTTTGGTAATTCAGGGGTTTTTGTAGTTCCATAAAAATTTTAGGTTTTCTTTTTCTATTTCTGTGAAAAATGTCCTTGGTATTTTGATAGTGATTGCATTGAATTTGTAAATTACTTTGGTCATTTTAACAATATTTCTCCAGTTCATGAGCAGAAAATGTTTCATTTGTGTGTGTCCTCTTCAACTTTTTTATCAGTATTTTGCAATTTTTCTTATAGAGGTATTTCACTTCCTTGGTTAAGTTCATTTCTACATTTTTTTTTTGTAGCTGTTAGAAATGTGATTGCCACTGTTACTTGTCTCTCAGCTAGTTCATTGTTCATTTATAGAAATGCTACTGATTTTTGTATATTGATTTTGTGTTCTGCAACTTTACTGGATTTATCACTTCCAAGAGTTTTTATCATTATTATTATTATTATTTGAGGTGGAGTCTTGTTCTGTCATCCAGGCTGGAGTGCAATGGTGCAATCTCAGCTCACTGCAACCTCCTGGGTTCAAGCGATTCTCCTGTCTCAGCCTCCCGAGCAGCTGGGATTACAGGCACAGCTAATTTTTGTATTTTTAGTAGAGACAGGGTTTTACCATGTTGACCAGGCTGGTCATGAACTCCTGACCTCGAGTGATCCCCTCACCTCAGCCTACCAAAGTGCTGGGATTAAAGGCGTGAGCCACCGTGCCCAGCCCTAAGAGTTTTTTTGTAGAGTCTTTAGGGTTTTCTATATATAAGTCATGTCATCTGCAAACAGGAACAATTTGACTTCCTCCTTTCCAATTTTGATAGCCTTTATTTATTTTTCTTGCCCAATTGCTCTGGCTAGGACTTCCAGTACTATGTTTAATAACAGTGATGAGAGAGGGAATCTTTGTTTTCTTCCAGTCCTTAGAGAAAAAGCTTTCAACTTTTCCTTGTTTACTACGATGTTATATGTGGGTTTGTCATATTTGGCTTTTATAATGTTGGGGTACTTTTCTGGTATGTATCATTTATTTATTTATTTTGAGAGAGGGTCTCGTTCTGTCATCCAGGCTGGAGTGCAGTGGTGTGATCTTGGCTCACTGAAACCTCTACCTCCTGGGTTCAAGTAATTATCATACCTCAGCCTCCCAAGTAGCTAAGACTACATGTGTCTGCCAGCATGCCTGGCTAATTTTGTATTTTTTGTAGAGATGGGGCTTTTCCATGTTGACCAGTTGGGTCTCGAACTCCTGACCTCCAGTGATCTGCCCACCTTGGCTTCCCAAAGTGCTGGGATTATAGGCATGAGCCACCACACCTGGCCTATACATCATTTATTAAGAGAGTTTATCATGAAGGGATGCTGAGTTTTATCAAGTGTTTTTTCTATATATATGGAGATCATATGGTTTTTGTCCTTCATTCTATTGATGTGATATATGACACTTATTGATTTGCATATGTTGAACCATCAGTTTGTATATGTTGAACCATCCTTGCATTCTTGACGTAAATCCACTTAATCATGGTGCATTATCTTTTGATGTGTTGTTGGATTTGGTTTACTAATATTGTGTTAAAACAAATAAACAGAAATTAAGCATTGTGCTCTTGAATGACCAATGGATAAAGGGAGAAATTAAGAATGAAATTATAAAATCCATGAAATAAATTAAAATAAAAACACACATACTAAAACTTACAGGGCACAGAAAAGCAGTATTAAGAGACAAGTTTATAGTAATAAATGCCTGCATCAAAGAACTAGAAAGATTTTAAATGAACACCCAACACTGCCTCTCAAGGAGCTAGAATAGTACAAACAAACCAAACACAAAATTAATAGAAGGAAAAAAATAAAGATCAGAAGAGAAATAAACAAAATTGAAACTAAAAATGCAAAATATTAACTAAATAAAATATTGGGTTTTGAAAAGATAAATAAAATTGAGAAACCATTAGTGAGACTAAGGAAAGAAAAGAAGATCTGAATAAATCAGAAATGAAAGAGGAGATATTACAATGGATAACACAGAAATACAAAGGATCATCAGCGACTACTCTGAATAACTATGCACTCACAAATTCTAAAATCTAGAGCAAATGGATAAATACCTGGGCACACACAACCTAACAAGATTGATCCAAGAAGAAATAGAAAACCTGAAGAGACCAATAACAAAGAAGGCACTCTTCAACAGCGCATCATGTGAGACAGTAAAGTGGGTGCTGATCATTTGCAGAGGGTGGGATGAAGGCAGAGCACTCATAAAATCAGTTGTGATTTGATTCAGAGGCGAGAGCTTAGAGTCACATAGAGTAACACAAATAATTCACAAAGACTGCAAGATATTGAATAAGCTCTACCACACATTTTCTATCTATAAATTAAAACACATGCACAGTTACACAAATGATACTCTATATTTTAAAGATATACAGCTAGCCCTCTGTATCCATGGGTTCTGCATCTGCTGTTTCATCTAACTGCATATTGAAAATATTTGAAACAAAACAACACAACAATAAATATTAATAGAAATAGAAAACAGTGTAACAACTATTTACATCAAATTTAAATTGCATTAAGTATTAATAGTAATCTAAGTATGATTTAAAGTATACAGGAGAATGTGCAGAGGTTATATGCAAATAATATGACATTTTGTATAAGGGACTTGAGCATCCTCAAATTTTGGTCTTTGCAGGGCCCTGGAACAAACGCTTTGTGGATGCCAAGGGATAACTGTGCATGTATTAATAGCATATCATTTAAATTCTTTAAACTGCATGCCTCTATGGATGCTGGGAAAATGTGAGGAATGGAAGGTAAAGAGGTGATTAAAATAACGATATATTAAAATCGGTGAAAGTGTCTTCTGTGGGTAAAGCTTTCAGCATGTCATGAAATGAGGACTATCAGTAACTCATTAATAAATTAAGAGACACCAAAGATCTGGTCCAAGCCAGAAAATTGGGAAGAGTAATGTTCTGCAAGCTCATTACATTTACAACCTATATGGATGATTAGATTATCTAGCCAGGGTTGAGACATATGGAAACAACGTATATAAAGCTTAAAGTGGGCCAAACACAGTGGCCATGTTTGCAATCGCAGAACTTTGGGAGGCCTGCCCAAGAAGATCACTTGAGCCCAGAGGTTTTAGACCAGCCTGGGCAATATAGCAAACCCCATGTCTACAAGAAAAGTGGTCCAGCATGGTGGTGGTCACCTGTTGTCCCAGCTACTCTGGAGGCTGAACTGAGAGGATTGCTTGTGCCCAGGAGGTCAAGGCTACAGTGAGCTGTGATCGCACCACTGCTCTCGAGCCTGGGTGACAGAGCAAAATCCTGTCTCAAAAAGAAGGAAAAAAAAAAAACCATATAAATACCAGAATTGGGGGGGAAAAAAACAAAGAAACACAAGCTAATTTTTCAAGCTGTCTTCCAAAATAAGGCATTTTCTTAAGGAAAATGTGGAGAAAAAGTATATGTGCAGCCCTAAGTATGAGAGAGGAAATGTCATTACAACACAAAATTAAGTATTTCTAAGAAAATGTTACCTACGTCCTTAAAAAGATAAATTTAAGTTTCATTTAACATGAACTAGTAAAGGAAATATAATCAAATAAATCTTAATTTGTAAGAGAAAAATTGAACAATCAACTACAGAGAGTTTAAATAAAAAAAAAAAAAAACCAAGAGATAACTATGGGAATTTTGGCTAAACTTTATAAGGAAAACTAACTGCTGTACTAGTATTTTTGTCAGCTCAAGCATGGATGAGAATCTTCCCAATGCCTGTTAACGTATTCACAGATTCCTACCACCAAAATGTAGCACTAAGCATTCTAAGAAGAAAACCGTGGATTCATCTCAACTGTGGTTGCCACAAAAGTACAAAATCCAATTGCTAATAACACATACAAATAATATATCATGAATGAGTCATATTTATGTAGGATTGCAAGAATATTTTAACAAGTGATTTAGGAAATATCTACCCAAGTCCTTAATCTACTACATAAGAGTTTCGGTTTCAACTAACGTGGCGTGTGTGTACATGCTTGGGTTTCAGAAGTGCTGACAACTTTGTGTTCTCAAATGTTTACACTTAGTGATTGCAAACATCTCAAAATGGAATCGGGAACAAGGGCCAGGGGTTGCCAGTTCGGGCAGATGAGAATACAGGGCACCCAGTTCAACTTGAGTTTCTGATCAACAGTGAATTCCCTTTTCATATAGGAAATCCCAGACATTGCACAGGATATGCTTATACCAAAAATTCTTCATTATTTATCAGATATTCAATTCGAGCCTTCTATTTATCTGGCAACCCAACAGAATGTCCACCATACGAGTGAGTATAAGAAATCAGGTAAACAGTCCATGGATTTTGAAGGCCTCATCTGATTCTTGAAGAATCCCGGGGGCCCTGACTTTAGAAATTTTGCAGTCTTGGGTAGGCCTTTTACACAGACCTCCCACACAAAGGCCAGAGTCAGGGTGGCAGGACAGAGCCAGCCCTTAGAAGCAAACCTGGCAGAGAGGCTGGGAAACCAGCCCCAATGCTGTTCCCTCTGGGAAAAGTCGAAGTTTTCAGTGGAGCAGAAAATGGTTGCCCAAGAACACCTTTAGACCATGGCAGTGCCACGAGTGGAAGGAAAGGGCCTCGGCCCCTGGAGAGGGATGAACACTGTGTGCATCCCAGGAAAGAAAGGACACTCTCCAGGGCCCAGGATCCCACACTGCTCTGCTTCTAGGTCTCTGACCACTCGGGGAAGCTGGTCACTCCCCTACCAGGAACCTCAGGCAATAGCAGTGCTTGTTTCCATGGGGAGGAGGAGCAAGGCACTCACCCCAGGCACCGTGGCCCAAGCGAGGCTGGACTGGACGGCAGAGAAGCAGGCATGTGCCAAGCACCACACAGCACTCCCCCACCGAACCTCAGCCCACTCTGGAGGGTTGCTGAGGCTGTGGTGAGCTTGCAGGTAACCACAGCAACCAGACCACCCAGCCACACTCCTGACAGGTTGACCAAGCCTGCACAGTAACAGCCAGACCAAAGAGGCACATGCCTGTTTCCAGATGCCGGTCCAATGATCACGTTAGTGGTGCATACACACCTCCTCTTTCCTATTGTGGTAAAAAATGATTCACAGTTACAATCTTAGCTGTTTTAAGTGTGCAGTTCAGTAGTGTTAAATATATTCATATTGTTGTAAACATAAATCTCTAGAATGTAGTTTTTTCTTGCAAAACTGAAACTTTGTACCCTTTAAACAGTAACTCCCCACTCCCTGCTCCCCGGTAACCTCTACTCTGCTTTTTGTCGCTGTGATTGCCTGTTCTAGAGATTTCCTATAAGTGGAACCACACAGCATTCATCCTGTTGTGACTGGCTTGCTTCACTTAGTAGATGCCCTCCAGGTTCATTCATGTGCAGTGGCCAGAGTCAGAACTCCCTTCCTTTGTGAGGCTAGATATGATCCCCTTGCAGACACAGCACATTTTTATCCACTCACCAATTCCTAGACACTTGGTGGCTTCTGCTGTTGGCTGCTGTGAATCACACCGCTGTGCACGTGTTGTACAAATATCTCGGAGTCGCTGTTTTCGATTCTCTTGGATGCGCCCCCCGAGGTGAATTGCTGGGTCATATGGAAGCCGCACTTCTATATTTTTAGGAAACTCCACATTATTTTCCATCACAAAGTGGGGGTTCTGCCAGGTGCTGAGTATTTCTCTTCCAACTGCGTCTTCGTGAACTGCAGGAGAAAAACAAGCAAGAGATGGACTCAGGGACCTGCTTGACCCACTTTCTGTTTCATATAATTTCTGCTTATCCTGAAGAACTGTCATGTTTATCTTTATTGAAAGAACTGCTGTTAATAAATTCTGTCAGATTTTTGCTTTATAAAATATCTTTATTTTACATTTAATTTTGAGAGATATTATTACTCTACGGAGAAATCTGGATTGGCAGTACTTTTTTTTTTCTTGCAGCACTTGAAAGATCTCATTCCATTGTCGTCTTCTTGCATTGTTTCTCATGAGAAGTCAGCAGTTAATCTTATCTTTTCTTGGCTCTATAGCTTTTTTTTAGTATTTAGTTTTCAGAAATGTATCCATACATTTATCTGATGCATTGCAGAATCATTTTATTTGTGCTTATACTGCTAAGGGATTGTTGGACTTACTTTTCAATTTGTCAATTTGTATTTTAATGTTTTTCACCAAATTTGGGGAATTTTGACCATTATTTTTCAAAGTTTGTCCTCCTTCAGTTCTACTGGTCTTTATTTTTGGTACTTGGTATTACAGTCACAGCACCTGTGATTGTTTATTTTTCTCTCTTTATTCTCTCTGTGTCCTCATTTTAAAAAGCTTTATATTAACTTCCTCTCTGCCTGGTTGAAATATAAAGATCTCCTGGCACTTTGAGACCCCAGAAATCTATATTCACTTTCCATTTCCCAGGAGGATCTCTGCTAGTGAAGTGCCACCATTGTCTGGGGTAATATCTGAGGTTCCTTGTCCCATGGCCACAGAAAACTAGGATGCGGACACACCAGAGTGTGGTTAAGAGAGGAAGTTTAATATACAAAGAAGGAGAAAAGCTCTCTCTGCTGCAGAGAGAGGGGTCCTGGGGAAAGTGGGTTTCCAGTTCCAGGTGAAATGCAGGATGTTTTACAGACAAGCTTGAGGAGGCAGGGCCTGATTTACATAGGGCACAAAAGATTGGTCGGACCAGGTGTGCCATTCGCATGGCATGCGAAGAAGCAGGCCACCTGACCCTGATCTTTTATTATGCAGACAGGTTCTCTCCCTGGGTGGTACCATGTTGCCTGCTTTTTAACTGTACACGTGATGACAAAGAAAAGGGAAGAGGGAACCTTCATGTTGAACTTACCTGGCTTCCAGGTAGCCCTTTTCTATTGGCACAACTGCTAACATTCCCCCATACAGCTTCCAGCTGCTTTATCAATGTCTGCAGCTCGATTTTACAGGCTGTTCTTTGTTAGAAAAGAAATGATTTGGAGGCTGCTTTTTATTAAAAGGGAAGCCTTGCCGAGGACTCCTTTACCCTCATTATCTACCCGAAGAATTTATTTTTAGCTCCTGTATCACCGGGTTATACAAAGTCTTACCTTTGGCATGTTCAGCTTAGCATTCAGCCAAACATTCAAAAAATCAATTCAGATTCTCACTCCCTCTCCAGAGCCACCTCCTCCAGGGAACCTTGCCCCACAAACTCAAGACACCCCAGGATCATTTGGTTTATGAGTTTTAAGTTTGTTACAGTTGACTAACCCCTGAAGTTTATACTCAAATAGCCAATTTTCTTATCCATATTTCTACTTGAATAGCTACTACATATCCCAATCAAAATACCTTTGATGCAGAAACACTGGGCGCACACGGCCAGTTGCTGAGTATGTCTCCTACCATCAGCTCTTCATGACCTGTGGGGAAAGACACACATGAGCGGGGCTCCGGGGCCCCGGGTGAGGCAGACCCGGGCTGCACTCCACCGCCTGACCTCAGCAGGCCCCTGCCCTGCCTGGCGGGCACAGTGGCATTCCAGAATTCCCTCAGTTAGTGCCAGTTCAGGACCAGGGTGTGGGAATTCCTGAGATGGCTAATTATTTATTTTTCCCAAAGCCCTGTTAAAGGTTATATGCCCATTTGGGGAAGGCTGAGAGGCAGACTAACAATACGAATCCTTAGCAGCACGGGAGAGTCCTTCCTCAAGGAGACTCTGCTCTTAAAATTCTCATTTACAATGTTCCCATCTCAGTTTTCCCATCTAGAAACTGAGAGATTCTAGCAAGATCCAGATCCTCTCTCTCTTTGGAACAAAGCTAAACTCTGTATTCTCATCTCCATTTTATCTGGATGGGTCCATGAGTTGATGTCTGGCCTATAAACGTAGGTACAAGCTTCAGGCCGACACATGACCCATCCTGCCCAATCACGGTACTCTTGGTCTCCCTCCTCAGCCTCACTGAGGAGCTTCCCCCCAACACTGAGGAGTGATACACACACACTGAGGAGCTTCCTCCCCACACACTACAGGGCTTCACACACGCACGGAGGAGCTTCCTTACCAACACTGGGGAGCTTCCCACCCACACTGAGGAGCTTCACCCCAACAATGAGGAGCTTCACCCCCACATGGAGGAGCTTCACACACACACAGAGGAGCTTCCTGCCCACATTGAGGAGCTTCACCTCCACATGGAGGAGCTTCATATACCCACTGAGAAGCTTCTCACACATACTGAGGAGCTTCCCATACACACTGAGGAGCTTCCCACCCACACTGAGGAGCTACCCTGCCACACTGAGGAACTTCACACACACTGAGG
>NC_045448.1:557291-669045 GCF_002776525.5 Piliocolobus tephrosceles | reverse complement strand
CTTCACATCCAACACTGAGGAGATTTCCCACCACACTGAGGAGCTTCACACACACAATGAGGCGATTCACACACACACATTGAGGAGCGTCCCACACACACCGAGAAACTTCCTGCCCACACCGAGGAGTTTCCCCACCACACTGAGGAGCTTCCCCCTCCACACTGAGAAGTTTCAGAGAAACACTGAGAAGCTTCCCACCCACACTGAGGAGCTTCCCGTTGACACTGAGGAGCTTCACCCCCACCCTAAGGAGCTCCCCCCAACACTGAAGAGCTTCACACACACAGTGAGGAGCTTCCCCTCACACTGAGGAGCTTCACACACACGGAGGAGCTTCCTTCCACACTGAGGAGCTCCACACACACATAACCCACCATGCACGATCACTGTGCTCTGCATCCCCCTCCTCGGCCTCACTGAGGACTCTCCACAGCTGTCCGGAATCTGTTTTGTGAAATGATTCCAGATACCTGAGCCACAGTCAGGTGAGACACTTGGCTAGAATCTTTCACACTTTGCTTTATGTGAGTTATGGTTACAATTTCCTTATTTTAAGCAACTGGGATTTAATGGCTTGTGTATTACCACAGCCTTGCGGCTGCATCCTGACTAATAAGCTCATGAATCCCCCTTTCCTGTCACTCAGTTGGAAGTGCCGGCACCACGGTGACACCTCTCTCATGCCTCCACCTCAAGTCTCTCAGTGATTCGAGGTCCTAACCTCATTCCATATATGGATGCTTGCCTTTCTCCACATCTGCACGTCCAGCACTCATGTCCCAGCAGGGTCGCTCCGTCTAGGCTGTGCCTGGGCTGCGTCTGAGATACTGCAGGAGCCTCCTACGTGGACTTTCTCTTTCCTCCTTGCCCCTGTGCCATGTTTTTCCCCAGATGAGTCCTTTGAAAGCATAAGTCAGAACATAAGCCCCCACTTAGTTCCAGCCCTCCAGCGGCTCCTCGTCTTCTCCGGATGGAAGCAGAACCCTCCACAGGGTCTGCAGCCCAGCAGTCCTGCCCCCACACTCCCCGCCTGCCCTCTGTCTCTGGCCCCATCTGGGGGTTCTGTGTTCCTCATCCCACACCAGCTCCAAGCCTTTGCACATGCCTTGCCTCTGCCCGAAACACTCTTCTTCCAGGCAGGTGAGTGCCCGATTTCCTCGTCTCCTTCAAGACGTCCCCAGGTCACTTGTCACCCTCTCAATGGGACCATCCCTGACACCTCTTCACAGTCTCAGCCCTGAACTGCCCAGGCCTCTGCATTTCCTCTCCCGGCTTTAGGTCTGTGCAGAGCACGTTCTTCTGGTGCCTGCCCAGACGACACAGACAGTGTCTGTCTCTGTCTCACTCCTCCCACTCAGCGTTTAGGACCCATCAGGACGGAATTTTGTTCCTTCTGTCTCTGAGTCATTTGTGGCACCTAGAGAGTCTGCTTTTCTTAATTTAGTTGTTTTATGTTCTGAAAAAGCATTCTTTTTTTATATGTTTTTAAAAACTTAGTATTTAGAACCAGAAAAAGGCATGCATTCGAATCTTGCTTAAACTTAGTCAATCATTATATTGTATATCATATGCTACTCAATTTCTGTTGAATGAATAATAGTGTATTAATATTACTATATCTTATATACCTTAAAAAGTTTTAAGTATTAAATAGGATAGTGTCTATGAAAATGTGTAACACAAAGTCAACATAAAATAAGTGCTAGTTTCCTCAGTTGTTTTTGTTAGAAATTAATTTTTTCATTTATCCACAATCCTTTTCCAGTTCCTGATACAGGCCTAAATACTACAGATATTTTCTTTAATAAGGTATATCCAGGTAGATGGTCAATATAGAATAGAAAAAATTTGAGACTGTTAATTTTAACATCTTGTTGAAATTTATATTAGTAAAACAAAATGTTTTCATGATTAGAGCTCATGCAAGATTCTCTGCCACTGTAGTCAAAAGCGTACTGTGGACAGCAGAGCCAAAAGTCAACAGCAGAGCCAGCCCACACATTCTTGCCACTTGTGGAGGGAAATGTATACAAAATACGAGTTTAGGGGTTTAACTTTAAACCAACACGACTGTGAAAGAAGCAAAATTGAAGGGTTTATTTTTAGATTTTGGCATTAAACACTTGTCATTTCCAGCTAGATTACAGATCGCATTGTTGACTCAGGTTGGCATAGGTCAGTGATGACCGTGGAAGTTATTAGGGGAAGTCAGCTGTGCATGCAGACATCCTGATGAGAAGCCAGACCCCTGAGAAATCGCCGTGGGGCCTGCGACCAGGTCATGCCTGGAGAGAATCTTGGATTAATCATCTGTCACTTTCTGTAAACACACATCTCAAACCCCACGAGCCCACAAGTACTGCATCAGAATTATGTTAAGCAGGGAATGCATTTAATGTTTGTGGATATGATATCTAAGAATAGTAAGAAGCGAGTTCAAAAAACACCATCACCACACTCTCCCCCTCAGTGTTCTGACCTCATTGAAAGAATATTTTCCCTATTAGATTCCTGTCACTTCACATAAGACCGGAAAATTCACAGGGATGGGAACATAAGCTGAAAACACTGAATTTCCTGGGTCTGTGTAGCCAGGCTCTCCTGCCTGAGGGGCGGCCAGAAGCCTAAGGGGGACTCTTAGGGGTGCTTTTCAGGGTGGGCTCAGCGTCTCAGTGCCTCAGTCTTCCTTCTGGGGTCTGAGGGCTCACAGGAGGCAGAGCTCATCTGCTTACTGATACACGGCGGCTTCAGAGCATGGGTAGTGTGGCACCGGATCCCAGATTCCTCTGGAAAACAGCCAGAATTGGGATGATTTTCTGCAGGGAGACACACAAAGCCATGTACTAAGAGGGAGAGCCAGTCACACTTGGGAGCCCAGGACAGTGCTGAATGGAAGGTGAACGGGGCCACAGCTTTACCATCCCTGCACGTCCTGAGCCTGAGCACGTTCTGAGCACGTTCTGAGCACGTCCCGCGTCTGGGTTCACGAGCACGTTGTGAGCCTGAGCACGTTCTGAGCACGTTCCGCATCTGGGTTCACGAGCACGTTCTGAGGCTGAGCACGTTCCAAGCCTGTTCTGAGTCCAGCGCGGGTTCCTGGACGTGGAGGGTGAGCAGGCCACATCTCGAGCTGACAGAGGCTGGCACCCCCTAGCCTCCTGTGCTGCCCTCTTGACCCCAGGGTGGGGCTGAGGATCTCCTCTGCTGACCCTCACACCTCACCCTGGCCCAGGGAGAGGAACTGAGGAAGAGGAGGCGCTCTCCCGACACAACTGCAGGTGAACCCTCTCCCGGAACAGCCCTGGCCACTGTGTCGGGCACCATGGGGACCACCAGCTTGGCAAATGGATCAGACAGTTTCACAGCAGACAGCACTAAAAATCCACCAAACAGGGGCTTTGAGCCAGTGAGGGCAAGAGTTTCACTGAATCCAGCGATGCACAGACCTGCTTCAGGGGCCTCGTGTTCTGTGTTGAATAAACAGCCGTGGGAGCTCCCAGCCGCTATCTGCAGAGATGAAGGCAGATACAGCCTGCAGGCTCCTGCTCTGAGAGGCCAGGGAGATCCCAGCAGTGTCTCCAAGCATGGCAGAGTGGGCACAGGAAAAATCCCCTCCCAGGGCACCACATCCTGGTCCCATGGACTGGGCCAGTTTCTCTGGAGGGTGAATGACAAACCCGTTATTCACAAAGGCTCAGACTGAGTTTATTAAGGAAAGGAATGGAGAAGCCTCACAGAAGACAGAGCCTGTTAAAATCCAGTAAGAATCACTTTTATAACTTTTCAGATTATTATTGAAATAAAAGTATCAAGAAAAATCAAAGCGAATATGTGGTCCCCTAAGAAAATATGCTTAGTTTCTCAAGTGTCCACAGACCTTATTTGAAAAGTAAGTTTCCACGCTCTGAATGTCTCGCATCACAAAAACCCTCCCAGCTCCAACGACTACATTTGCTCAAAGGAATCTTCCAGAAGCACGTGTGTGCCCAGTGGGCAGGTGGACCCCACACTATGCCAGGCACAGGCTGGCAGCGGAGGCCTGGGTGTGGTCTCACCTCACAGATGAACCTGGCTCGCGCAGGGTCTGTGAAGCTCTGTGGTGGGGATGCCCCCAGCATCCTGCCTTCCTTTACGATGTACTGAGCAGAGATCGGCTGGTGACCAAGATTTCCGCTTGTCTTTGAGAGATCTTAATTTCCCTTCATTCTGGAAAGACACTTTTGTTGAGCAGATAAGCAGGTTGGCAGGCTTTGTTTTTCCTGAGGGTATTTCAAAGATGCTGCTGCACCGTACTTGGCTCCCATAATGCCCAGGGACCCTATAGTTCTTGTTTTTGGGGGTGCAATGTGCCCCCTCCAACTGACTGCTGTTACGATTTTCTTTATAACTGGACTCAGGCAATTTTATTTATTATGATCTAACTGTGTATACCTTTTTTCCTTGAGCCTGGGTTTCATTAACCCATATGCATTTGTGGGTTTTCTTTTTAATCCTATTTGGAAATCTTTGCTGCTTACTTTTTGCATGTTTTCATCCCTGCCCCGCCACTTGCCCCCTGGAGGACTCATCTCAGACCTAGCAGGAGCCTGTGCTTCTCTCAGAGCTCACCAGGGCCCTGTTCACTGCCTTTCATTTTTCATTTTTTTTCAGTATTTTTCTCTCTCTGTTTTCTTTAGACTGCTTTAGTTTGCCACGTCTTTAAATTTACTAAGCTTTTCTTCTGCAGTATCTAATCTTGTATTCATCACATGCAGGAGATTTTTAACCTCAGACACTTCAGTTTTCATGTCTACAAGTTTGATTTGGGTTTCGAAAAATATAGTCTATGCCCCTTCCTAATACATCCGTGCTTTTCCCAACTTCCTGAACAAACGTAACAGTTTTCGCAGCTGCTTTTATTGTCCTGATCTAGTCCTTCTGCCGCGTGTGGCGTTTCTGCACCTGTTGCTGTTCACTGATGTCACTGTCATTTTACGTTGTGTTTTTCTGTGTCTTTGAAGCATTGCTGAAAACTTTTTATTAGACGCCAAATTGTAAATTTCACTTTGGTTGTGTCTTGAATTACGTTTTAATTCCTATATATTTCGGCTTTTTACTGAGACACAGATACTCCGACACACTTTGTGTTCCTGATGCTGAATTACGGAAGCAATGCTGCTTTCATGACTTGAGTAAATTCCTTTGAATCACAAAGGCTTTCTCCCCACGTGGGTGGTGACATTAGAGACTGTTTTCAACACGTGACCTGCAAATACTGTCCCCCTTACCAAATTTGGAGGACACGTTCCCAAACCAGGAACATATATGATGGTTAAGCCCCACATTTAGCCTCAGGAGGCCCTCAGCAGCCCCCACTCTCTCCTCCGCTCAGTTCCCTCTCTGGGACCCCCAGGAGACCCCACTCTCTCCTCTGTGCAGCCTTCTCTTGGACCCCCAGCAGCCCCTAGGCTGTGTCCTGTGCAGACCTCCTGCCTGGGCTCCATGTCCTGTCACTCTGGGCATCTGCTCTCTGCAGCACTAGCTCCCTTCCTGTTCCTGACCTAGAATCTCCCCCCAGCCCCGACCCCCATGGTACAGACCTGGGAAATTTGTTATTCACTTGTATCTTCACTTCCCTCTGGCACTTCTCTTCTTCACTTCCTGATATCCAATATTGAAATTCTTTCTTTCTTTCTTTTTCTGTCTGGTGGTTCTATGTTTCCAAGAAGGGTATGTGTTTGATCTCTTGCCCCATCTCATTGTGCAGCAGAAAATACTAATTATTCATGGATGTCTGGAGAGAACAGAAAAGGAACAGAGGCTCCCAGCAGGGAAAATATAACACTGGAAATATGCAGGGTAAGTAGGGCTAGATGGATCAATCCAGATCGAGAACCGGGGAAATCTGGGGACCGAGGGTGGAGTCTCAGGTCAGTGATGTGTGAGTTCCACACACCTAGGACCCACCTCAGCAAAATTCCGGCCGAATCCTTGGGCACTGGGGCCTGTGTGGCCTCCCTGTTGACTGTGCGGCAGGCACGTGGTCCCAGGGCTGTTGGCAGGATCAGGCGCAGTCCTGCCGGCCCACGGTGCCTGGCCTCTCCTGAACTTTGTGCCCTGCACCCTCCCCTGTGCTGATCTTAATCTGTAGCTTTTCACTGCGATAACCACAGCCCTGACTGTGAGAGCTGCTGAGTCCTGGGGCGGGGACCTTAACTCTCTTCACATCCTTGAAATGAGAATGCATTTCATAATAAACGTGAGTTCTCCAGGGCATCGTCCTGGGGTTGTCCTGTGGACCCTGACGTACAGATTGGCATGCAATTCTTTCAGTTACATTATTCGATAAGTCAACATTGCTTAACTGATTGAAATGATTTTTAAAATATATTTTAAATTAATATCAGATTTTTTAAATTGTAAAATACATTTTTACTTAACTAAAGATTTTTTAAATTACCAACATGAACAAAATGATCTGAAAATACAGAAATAAGAACTGCCTAATACCAAAGCTAGAGTACTATACTACAAAGATAGAGAATAAAACACAACATACACTTAGGGTGTGGGCGCTGCGGTCTTCAGGTCACTGAAGGAGTCGGCCTGAGTTCAGGAAGTTCTGCCCCATGCAGGCCCCCGAGGAAAAGGCGCAGTCTCTAAGGGAATGGCAGTGAGTCCACAAATCACTGTAGGAGACACGTGCCTTAGCAGTGTGGCACCGTCCATTCATAAACAAGTCACATCCCTGTGCACAGTCAGCATGCTCTCAAGTCTTCAGGGAAGGAGGCGGCCATAGTTTTTTAGTCACCTGAGGCAAATCACGTCTAATCTGTTTCTGTTGTTTGATGCTAGTGTGAAAATACAGGATCAAGACTCTAGCAGCAATGCTGTATTCACAGGCTAACTCTCATCCGCTAGAGGAGTTTGTATGGGATTAGCATTATTTCTCCTTGAAATTTCGAATTATTTACCCCTAAATGATTTGGTCTAGGAAACTGTGTGTGTGTGTGTTACCCTACATTATTTGGTAGATATTGTACTCTACGATTTTCGATTTCTTATTGTTACAGTTTCTATCAGTTGTGTTTTCAGTGAGTTTACCCATTTCATCTAACCTTCCACGTTCACTGTCGTAGAGCAACCCCGGTATCCTCTTGCTACCTTTTCATCCACACGCAGCCTGTGGTGACGTCTCCCATCTCATGGTTTATTTCATTGTGTATGTGTTTGAGTGTGCATTGTGTGTATGTATTTGTATGAGTGTGAATTGTATGTGTTTGTGTGTGTGCATTGTGTATATATGTATTTGTATGAGTGAGCATTGTGTGTGCACGTATATATGTGTGTATTGTGTGTATATATTTTTGAGTGTGCATTGTGTGTGTATGCATTTGTGTGAGTGTGCATTGCGTGTGCATGTATTTGTGTGAGTGTGCATTGTGAATGTATTTTTATGAGTGTGCATTGTGTGTGCATGTATATATTTGTATGTGTATGCATTGTGCATTTGAGTATGCAATGTGTGCACATGTATGTATTTATATAACTGTATTGTGTGTGTATGTATTTGTATGAGTGTGCATTGTGTGTGAATGTATGTATTTGTATGAGTTTGCATAGTGTGTGCATATATTTGTGCATTCTGTGTGTATTTGTATAAGTGTGCATTGTGTGTGCATGTACGTATTGTCAGTGTGCATTGTGTGTGTATGTATTTGTATAAGTGTGCATTGTGTGTATGTGTTTGTATGAGTGTTCATTGTGTGTGTATTTGTATGAGTATGCATTGTGTGTATGTATTTGTATGAGTGTGCCTTGTTTGTATTCATGCATGTGTTTGTATGATGTGCATTCTTGTGTATATGTATTTCTATGAGTGTGTGTTGTGTGTGTGCATGTATTTGAGTGTGCATTGTGTTTGTGTATTTGCATGAGTGTACATTGTGTGTATTTATTTTTATGAGTGTGCATTGTGTGTATGTATTTGAGTTTTTATTCTGTGTGTGCATGCATTTGTATGAGTGCGCATTGTGTGTGTTTTTGTATGAGTGTGCATTGTGTGTATGTATTTGGAGGAGTGTGCATTGTGTGTGCATGTATTTGAGCGTGCATTGTGCATGTATTTGTATGAGTGTGCATTGTATGTATTTTTGTATGAGAATGCATTGTATTTGTATGAGTGTGCATGTATATGTCTTTGTGTGTGTGTAGGTGTATATATGCAAAAGTGTACATGTGCACGAGTGTGAGTGTGCATGAGTTTCTGTGGATATGCCTATGCATTAGTGAGTGTGTGTGCACATGTGTTGCATGTGTGCACTGGCCATCACTCTGGAGGGTCTAGTTTCAATACCACCTACTTATTTAACACTGGTCAGGATGGAGACTCTTCAACGGAAAATGCAGGTGGTGAAGACAAGTTTGTTCTTTCAGCAAGTTCAGCCCTGAGCTGACCCTGTCCGACTTCTGCATGCTGCACTCCGCTGTTGGTGCCTGGACTGGACAGTGAGCAAAGCAGACCATAAACAGTGGCTTAGGAAACACGGCAAAGCGAGAAGACCGTGAATCCCACGGAAAAGACAGGGTGGGCCAAGGGAGCCAGGGGGCATCCGTGGATGGGTCAGTTGCTATTTCAAACAGGTCTGTCCTAGCAGGACTCAGGGGAAGGTGGGGTTTGAGTGGTTTTGGAAGTGGTGGCACATTCCGCCATGGAGACGCCTGGGAGAACGGTATGCCAGAGAGAGAGAGAGAGCAGCTTGTGTGAAGCCCGCAGACAACGCCTTAGGAATCTGGCCAGAGTTAGGAATAGCCAGGGCAGCAGCATGGCCAGGAGTGGGAAGAAGACAGGGTGACTTCTGGGATCAACGGGACATGGGGCACAAGAGCGTGATGTGATGACAAGGCAGCCATGGACTCTGACGCCAGTTCAAAGGCAGAAACGTGTATCGAGTTTAAGAACGCCCACATAAATAGCAACTCTTCCCATGAAAAATGTTATTTGCAATGGACCTTTGCAGATGGATAGAATTTCCGGTGATCGACTGAGACTTTCAGAAGGTTAGGAAACAGCACGAGGAGACAGCGAACTGGGTAAATTTATATGTTTCTATTTCTAAGGTTCTCTTCTTGATATTTAAGGTTGAAGAAGAATAAATACAAACGCTAGGTCCGGGACAATTGTGTTCAGATTGTGACCATACAAGTCCCCAGTTGTCTGACCTCCGCAGGTTTTGTTTCTGAGCCAAAGCCACAGACCCAGGCACATTCCCCCAACTGTCCCAGCAGTGGCACTTTTTCTCTGATACTCCAAGATCTATCCTAGGCTCACACATGGCGCATCGCTGGCCCATCTCTTTTGTCTCCGTGGCCCTGGGTCCTCTCTGCCTCACCTTGTTTTTCCTGCCCTCAAGAGTGTCAGACAGAACAGGCCTTTCTTATGCAGGTCTCCTCAGAGCCAGAGCCAGGAGCACCTGCAGTTGGGGAGGCCATGGCAGGAGTGTGTGGTGCCCTCTGGGTGCATCTGTAGGATGCCCAGGCCACGGAGAAGCTGGCAAACCCAGTCTGGGTTGGGGCCTGCCAGGGGCCCCCACTTGAAGTCACTGTTTCTCCTCTGAACCTGACGGCATTTGTGGGAGGACTCTTCCCCAGGACTCTGCCAATACCCAGTTTCTCATCCGACCTCCACCTCCAGCCCAGACACACCGAAGACATCTCAGCCTAGGTCCCGTTGTTCTGCAGCCTCCAGAAGCTGGGAGCATGAACCTCTCTAGAAAAAGGCCCTTTGCAGGTAGAATTCAGTGGAGGATTTTGAGATGACTGTGTCCTGGATTATCCGAGTGTGCTCTAAATCCAATGACAGCGTCACAACATCAGGGTGGTCTGACTCCGAGACACACAGAGAGGAGAAGTCCACACGGAGACAGAGGCAGAGGAGGGAGCGATGCCAGCCCAGGGACACTGGGGCCACAGAAGCTGGAAGAGGCAGGAAAGGTCCTCCCCGTGGCCTCCAGAGGCAGCACGGCCTGAGACACCTTGACCTCTAGGACTACGAGGGACACACTTCTGCTATTGGGAGCCTCCCAATGTGAGGTCCTTCCTTACGGCAGCCGCAGGTAGCTCCCTCAGCCCCTGCACTCTGTGGCCATTTCTGTCTCCTTCGGAACGTTCCTGACATTCTGTCTGCAATGCACATTCCAGCGCTGTCTTCCTCCTCCTCATGCCGGGGACCTGGCATTTGTGTCAAAATTGCCCTGCTCCTTCCATAGAGCTGGAGGTGGTAGCTGAGCTCCAGCACCCCTGGGCTCCCTGTGGCTCAGCTGTGATTGTCTCCAGGCTGAGAGAGAGAGAGAAGAGGAAGAGGGAGAAGGAGAAGAAGAAGAAGAAGAGAAGGAGAGAAGCGAGGAGAGAGTGTCTGTGAACACCTGCACATACACAGACACACACAGAGAAACGTGCATTTTATATACCACCTATGTTATTTATATAAACAGGAGTTCATTCTAACTCCAGTTTCAATCCCAAGCCTTCCTTCTGGCCTTCCCCCGTTCCCTATGTGTGAACTCCACTTCCAATCCGAGAAGCCGGCCCCTGTTATCCTCAGTATGTCTGCTATGGGTGCTGGCCTCCTGTGTTTCCAGAACCCCAAATATGCCTGCCACCACCTGGGCCCCCTCGGCCCCTGGCCCAGGACGGCCTGTGCTGGAAGAGGAAGGCGAGGAGGTGTTTCTGCAGGGCAGGGCCTTAGCTGTCAGTCACCGGACCCTGTCCCAAGGTTCCAGGAAGAGGTGACTTCTGAGAGTCACCCCTTTCCCTTCTAGGTGAAAATGTGGTGTTAGAAGCACGGGGTCGGTGCTACCTGAGATTAATTTATGCCACGGAAGTGACAAGCTGCACTAGGCTGTGATTTGAGAAGAGGAATTCAGCAGAATCCCGACTTCAGAGCTGGGACAAAGAACTGCACTGGGACTGCAGATTCCGGCAACTCATCGGAGCCTGGAGATGACTCTGCACTTTCCCAAGACTGTGGGAAGGTGGTTAGAGCCTTCGTCATCCAGCTGACAACGGTGGGTGTTATAACACGGAATTGGCAACAGAGATATTTTATTCAATGCGGGTGAAACTGTTTTCAAAGATGAGACAGAACGTACTTGAGAAGTGAGGGATTTCTGTTTGTTGTGTGGAATTGTGGTGTCCTAGAAGGCCCGCAGGAGCACCGGGGAGACTGAATTCTCTGGTGCTCACCGTGTTGTGATCAGAAGGCTCCTCAGAGGGAACCCTGTGCATTTCTCAGGATGGAGACACTCGCACCAGCGCCTGGAAAATGGTGTCGTCCCGCGGGCAGACTGGCTGGCTCTGAGAACGCCTCAGTCTCTCTGGGATGTTGGTTCTCTCAGAGAATGCCCAGGGGGAGGCAGGAGCTGGGGCCCTGGACCTAACACACACTGAGGCCACTCACTCCCGGGGCCTCAGGGGCAGCACAGCAGCCCGGCCTGCTCCGGGCGTCCACACCCCTCTGCTGGAATTTCACAGCCGGCCCCCTCTGTCCCCACACCCAAAGCGAACATTTTTCTCGGTGGAGGGCGGATATTCACAGCATGCGTCCTGACCTCATTCCGAGTACAGTTCATCTTTATTCATATATTTCAAAAATGTGCTCCATAATGAATCATCTAGAGAACGTTAGAAGAGGACCCTTGGGATCTCATCACATGGACATTTTAGTTGTTAAAGATTTTAGCAAATGTGTTTCAAGTTCTATTCTTTAGAATGATGTCTAGTCTGGGATTTCCTTACTTTGTTCAGAGCAAAGGTGTGCAATTTTGCAAAGATATGTCCCCCGCTTTAAAGATGCTCAGTTTACTCGGGGGAGGGTTTGAAGGATGCATGTTCTCCTGGCATGCCCATCGTGGTGGGAATTTCCTTCAGACACGGAACACTCACTCACCTCTACGCGGCCCTGTCGCCATTGGCCTTTGTATGGAATGGTGCTTACAGCACCCGGTCTGACATTTGAGGTACCGTGTCCTCTGTGCAGGCCACGGTGACAACCTGAGTTCTGTACAGGGGACAGAGGAGAGGCCAGCAGGTCCTGGACACAGCCTGCAGGGAGGGCGTCTGAGGTCATCGCACAGAGCGCCCCCGGAATCAGACCCTGAACCGTGCCCGTTGAGAATCTCACACTGCCTGGACATCGGAGTGGACATCTGTGTTGGTTCCTCTTTGCTGCAGCTCGAGTTCCTTGGCCTGAAGGGGCCGCGTCACACTCAGTCTCAGGTTAGGGACACGGTGCTGTTCTGGGTTCTCATCCATTACTGATGGCACTACCGTACACATGTGGGCACAGACTTTTCTGTACTTGATTCGCTTCCCCTCTGGGATACAGACCCAGGAGTGGGATCGATGATTCCAATGGTAACATTTATCATACCACAAACCGGGAGATGTGTGTGATTTCTCTTCTCATTCGAAGTATTCCTTTTTGGACCTAAGCATTCTTAACACTGCAGTGTTTTTCCTAAAGAAAACCCTAGAATTGTCCCCGCTTCGGGTCCCACGGAGCCTAGATTTGCCCCTGGAGAGCTCCAGGTCACCCCTTGACGTAGGGAGAGCACACTCCCTTGCCAGGGCCTCTCTGGCCAGAAGCCAAGACAGAGAGGGAAGTGTGAGCCTCGTCCAGTGGCAAGGGTGCCGGGGCATGCAGCCCACTCACAGCCAGTTATACAGGGAAGAGGCCCTGTGCAAATTAAAGAGCCTCTTCTTCAAAACTATTACAGATTTTACAATCATAATAGCATTACAGCAACTGCAATAATTAAAACAAGTGTGTGTCCCTCTGAGCACAGATGCTGTGTGACTGTAGGGATCACACATCCAGGCAGTTGGCCCCAGACCAACCACGAGTTCACAGAAAGGAGATGAAAATCTCACAGGAACAAGTTAGAATTTTTTAAACATCCCATCAACTCATAATGCAAACCTCACTCAAAAAATAGAACTTTAAATCTTGAAAAACATTGTGAATTGCTTGTCAAAATGAACGCAGCTGTCAGCACGTGTGAGGGTGTGGAGCTGACTCCACTGGGCACAGTTTTGGTGTTGCTGTTGTGAAATGTCTGCTGATGGGGCGAAGAAAACTCAGTGGCTGCTGCTTCACTGTCACCAGAAATTGCTTGACAGCAGTCAGGTGTGGCCTGGAGAGCACTCTCCTCTCTCCCAAGGTTTTCTCCTTGGGAAATTCCTAAAAGGACTGGAAGAGATGAGATCTTCCCTTCAAATCATGACGTGCTCTGTGACCAAAATCTTTAACATGATTTCCATTGAACAGCAGATCCGTTAAACAGAAATTATGGAGAAACGGAGTCGGAGAGTAGCCCCCACCCTCTGCGGTGCCTTCGTGTCATATTCAGGGCAGTGCCTCTGCCATTGAAACACCTACAGTTCTTACTCAATCCAACACAGTCGTGTCTCCAGTTTTCCAACTCATTTCTGGAAGAATGCTTGTGCTTATTTTTTCTTGTCTTGTCTTGTCTTTTTCTTTTTGATACAGAATCTTGCTCAGTCACCGAAGCTGGAGTGCAGTGGCGCGATCTTGGCTGACTGCAACCTCTGCCTCCCGGGTTCAAGTGATTCTCCTGCCTCAGCCTCCCAAGTAGCTGGGACTGCAGGTGCATGCCACCATGCCCAGCTAGTTTTCATATTTTATGTAGAGACAGGGTTTCACCATATTGGTCAGGCTGGTCTCAAATTCCTGACCTTAGGTGATCCACTGTTTTGGCCTCCCAAAGTGCTGGGATTACAGGCGTGAGCCACGGTGCCCAGCCGGAAAGATGCTTATTTACAAAATCTCCAAGAAAATAATGCCTGTCTTTGGACTGCAATTTTAGTCAGAGGCTTGCAAATCAGCTTCTAACAATGTCAGTCAAACTTCAGAGCTATGCACTAGAGTATTCCGTGAGTTTGTCACAAGGAATAACGAAGGATGTTTTTCAGGGTGAAAATTACAGTGCAGCTTAAAGACATGAGGTTTTCATAGCTTTGCCTTATGTGGTCAAATCAAAACTTCCTGTGAAACCTTTTCAGATGGAAATATATGCAGTGTATAAACGAGAACTCATCAGTAAATCATCAATACACATTGGCTGAATAGATGGAGACTGTCCTGATCACATCCTCATTTGCACATGTGATTTTCAGGTATTTGGAACTAGTACCCACACCACACGAACATGTGCATATGTGACACATATGTCTACATGTATGTAAATTTATAGAAGTATCTATTACATGCATGTGTGTACACATGGACATTTTACATAATAGTATATATAAGTATATACATGCATCTATCTATAAGCCTTATACGTAGACATATGCAAACACACACCATCATATATAATGTGCATGTGTGTGTCGAGTACATATAACAACAATATATCCACCAATAGAGATGCCAATATACAGCCAGATGAAATATACTGAACAAGCCTATATTTTACAAAGCTTTGGAGTGCATGTAAAAAAGTGTAAGGAACTGATTTGTGCTCATCCAGAGCCTGATGGCAGCACATGGGTGCCAGCATTGACGAGGAGGCATTTTTTATTTTTATTTTTATTTTTATTTATTTGTTTTTTTGAGATGGTGTCTTGCACTGTCGCCCAGGCTGGAGTGCAGTGGCACGATCTCGGCTCACTGCAACCTCCGCCTCCCAGGTTCACACGATTCTCCTGCCTCAGCCTCCCGAGTAGCTGCAATTACAGGCGCCCGCCACCACGCCCAGCTAATTTTTTGTATTTTTTAGTAGAGACAAGGTTTCACTATGTTGGCCAGGCTGGTCTCAAACTTCTGATCTCATGATCCACCCACCTCGGCCTCCCAAAGTGCTGGGATTACAGGCTTGAGCCACCGCGCCCAGTGGCATTTTTTAGAATTGGCCATCACAGTTATTTTGATTATTTTGAGAGGCCATAGTATTAACTGTTTAAACTATTACCACATTATCTTCTTATTACTGTTAAGAAAGGTCCCTTCACTATTGTGTATGTTCTTCTTGATACCTCACCATGGTGTGCATATGTGTGCAAGTGTGTATGTGTGTGCCTGCATGTGTGCTGTGATATGTATTCATGTGTACATGCATGTGAGTGCCTGTGTATATGTGTGTGCCTGTATTCATGTGTACATGCATGTGAGTGCCTGTGTGTCTGTGTGTAAGGGGGTGGTTGGGAAGCTGACATCCTAAGGGACATCTCATTCCAAAGTTGTTATCCTGTAAATGTTCTTACTTCATATTACATTTTTTGCCATTTTAAGTTGTTTTCCTGTTTATTATCCAAGAATTGGTTATTATAGGCAAAAGAATGGCCTGAGAGTGTAAGTTTGAGGAAGATAGATAGATAGATAGATAGATAGATAGATAGATAGATAGATGATAGGTAGATAGATACACAATTTGAAAGTTTTTCAACTTTCTACGCCTTTCAGATTACTAATTAATCCTGTGGGAAATGATCTTTGGCTCAATATTTAAAAAATTCTATCAATTCAACTATGTTTTACAATTGCCACTGCATAGTTTTACTTCTTACTTAGGATGGGGAAACAGGTTTTAGATTGCGCTTTTGTGCAGCTTTCTTCTAATCATTTTTCGTTAATTATATGGGGAGAGCTAATGTTCTAGATTTGTCATTTGTATAAATGGTGGTTTCTTGTACGTGTTATTTTTGTTGTTTTTTAGAAATGCCACTGTTTCAGAGTTGAGAGTTTCATCCGCTAACTTTTTCTTTGGGAGAACTCGACCAGAATAAATTGCTCTGCCCTTTTGCTGTCAGCCTGGCAGCTTCACCTGTGATTTGGAAGGAACACTCCTTATGCTTTCATAAAATGGCCAGTTTGGGGTCTGCAGATATCTTTGTAAGTAATTGCTGGTTCCATGAGAGCTGACACCTTCTTTCACTATTGCTCTTAATATTCTCCAGAACAAACTCTTTTATTTGGAAAGAAATCTCAACACCTACATTCCTCAAAGAATTACTAATTAATCTGGGACATGAAAGAAGAGAAGAGGAGAGGATGTTTCCAGCATGTGAGACGCGTATTTTCCACGAGCTTTGTTTTCATCTGTGCTGTTAGAAGATTATAATACAAGTATTGCTACTCGACAGCCAGATGGATTTCATAAGATAAAAGTTATTATATGGCATAACTCTACCCTAAAACACACAATGAATAGAGTTCTTACGATCGTTAATATACTACAAGTCTGCACAATGCACAGGGCTTGACCTATGTATTTTACATAATTAGTTTAGAAGTAAATCTCAAGCCCCAAGTAATTCCAAAAAAGAATAGCTTAAACAGAAATCTTAATACACTTTATAAATTTTTCACAAAACGGAGTGAGAGCTAATCCTGGGCTGTGTGTGTACCTGGGGCCCTGGCTGTGACCCTGGAAGCACACACACCCTTTCCTCTCTGCCCCACTCGCTCATGCCAACGGGGCACGAGGCTGGTCACTCAGTTACCCCTCAGGTCAGGGAATGGTCCCGAAAGTCAGTTCACCTTGAGGACGGGTGTTTGTCACAGAGAGGCCTGGAGTGTGTTATCGCATCTTTACCTTCCCTCCCACCGATGGAAGCAGAACGAGATTTTTAACAGTCTTCACTTGAGAGCATGAAGGGGCTCCTGGAAGGAAAACCCAAGGAAGCGTGTCCCCTGCCCAGAGTTTTCAACTCTCAGGCTCGTCCTCAACAAGCCCCAGCAACGTGCCAATTAGCTGCTGTGTCTCCTGTCCAGGGTCCAGCTGTGACTTCTCATCCCAGCCACTCTGACTGTTTGTCTCTCCTGTGACCTCAATTCTGTGATGATCTAAAACACAGTCCTCAGCTTCCAGCCTTTCAGTCTTTCTGTGATGAGCATGGAAGCAGTGACTTTGAAGCTTTTTATCCACTGGAGATAAAACTGGAAGAGAGTTGCCGGGAAGAGATTTCATTTTTAGATTAAGATGAACAAGTGTATGAACAACGTAATACAGGTAGAAATTCAACGTAACTCACCCAGAGTCACAGTACTCAGTGCTGGTTGGAGTGACTGGATCTCAGCTCCCCAGCTGCCCTAACTCAACCTGTCTTCCCCAGAGTGCTGCAGATGCCCCATGGATTCTAGGGAGAAGCAGCCGTCAAAGGGAAAACGCGCTGCCGGCGTCGAAGAGGGTTAGTGATCCTTACACTTGGGCCCGAGAGGAACCAAGTCGTCTTCCTGGAATCCATCTCACAAAACACAGCGTGGGAACGTGGCCATAAAAGATGCCCACACGCTTAGCATGCCGCTTTGCACTACCCGGTGATCGTCACCAAGGCCATGTTCAGTGGCCCTGATGCATCCGGGGGTGGGGGCTTTGTACAGAGTGAGTTGATTCACCTAAGAATGCAAGCCTTGATGCTGTTGTCGGGTACCGAAGGCTGTGCCACAGCCAGGCTTGCCGAAAGCCAGGTAGGCTCTGGATGCCTCTCGTGGCCTGGCAGGAAAGAGAAGGAGAAGGTCTTAGGGTGACGTGTTCGCAGAGTCTGGGAGGAGAATGGGTTCTCTCCTGCGGGTAGCCAGGGAAGCTGATAAAAGACACAGAATCTTCATGGCTGTCCACGATCTGTCAGGCCTGCCCGGAGTTTATTGATTCTCCCAAAGGCTGTTTTGAAACCCAGGGAGCAAAGAGCATGTGACTATGATCTATACGTAAGAGAAAGGCCACGGGACGTGTCTCAGCTTCCCTGTTTCAGAAGCGATGACACGAAAGGAATCCTAACGAAAGGAGCGGCAGCAGCGCCTGGGCTGGAAACCTGGGGTCATTTTCTTTTGAAAATTGAAAAAAGGTCATTTTCACAGCAATCCATCTGCGGCACGTGTCCAGTGTGATGTCAGGAGGAGAGCAGTTCCTCATCTCTGTGGACGGGTCCTCCACGAGTCAGCCTGTTTCTTCCAGTGACTCGGACTCCCTGTGCTCGGCCTGTGCAGCGAGACCGGATCGGCGCCCACGGCTTCCTGCGAGCCACACGCCTCGTCCAGGCTCAGAGCCAGCAGTTCCGTCCTCGCCCACACTCAGGAGACCAGGTTGGTTGTCGCACTGCCAAAGTGACATCAGCTAGTGTCTGGGCGGCCGATGCACCTCCTGGTTCTGCTTCTCGCGTCTGTCTCCCTCTCCCTCCTCACCCTCCCTTTATTACAATCCTGTGCCCAGGTGGTTACTTTTGCAGTAGCTGAGTGGTGGATGATGGTAATCGCTCAAAGATGACGTATTTTCCATTTCACAAATTTCTGGTTTTGTCTTCGTTATTCACGTTTTTATTGTCTTTCATGCTGATTTTAAATATGAGGGAGTTGAAGGCCTAGTCCAATCATTTCCACGCATTTAATCAAATAATGTGCTACAGACATGTGTTATTTACATTAAAATTAAAATTACGAATGCTTTTAGTTTGGTTCCTCAGTCGTGCCAGCCAGACGTCAGCCACTCAAAAGCCGCATGTGGCGAGTGGCCACCATGTTACTTAATGTAGGATGGATTGTTTCCGTCAGTGTACAGGTGCTACTAGACACTTGTAAACTATACTATTTAAAACCATATTCTTTAAAATTGTGTTGCCTGCATCCAACAAATTTTCATGTGTCCATAGATGTCCACTTCATCATCATATTTTCAAGTATTAGATTGGCGACACATGTTTTGCCAAATGGCAAAAACCTTAATTACTTTTGCATCAACTTAATATTATATATTTTAAGTCATGATTATTTCTTTAACCTATAAGCTGTTTTAAAACAGCTGTAATGGGATATAATTCACCGACATAAAATTCCCTTGATCAGTGTTGTTTTAGTGTATTCAGAGTTGTGCGATTACCACCACAATCTAGTTTTAGAAGATTCTCATCACTCAAAAAAGAAACCCTTAACTCATTAGCCGTCATTTTCCATTTCCACCTGTCTCTGCCCCAGTCCCAGGCAACAACTAATCCACCTTCTGTCCTTACGGATTTGTCTATTGCAGACATTTCCCAGGAACGGAACCACGCGACATGTGGCTTTTATGACTGACATCTCCCATACGGCACAGCAGCTTCAGGCTTCATTCACACTGCAGCGTGGGCCAGAGTCCATTCCTGTTTACTGTCCCGTGTGGCTCTGCCACGCCTGTCTGTCCTTTCACCAGACACTGGATTTCCACTTTTTGGCTATTGTCAATAATATGCAAGTTTTGCGTGAATAGATGTTCTGGCTCCTCCTGGGTTATAAGCTAGTTGAAGAATCGCTGGACACAGGATAAGCATTTTGAGGAACAGTTATGCAAAGTGGCTGCACCATTACGCCCACCAGCGTGGCCTGAGCCCACGCAAGTCCACATCCCCTCCCAGCACTGCTGACCAGCTTTTAAGTCTTGGCCTTCCTGATTGGTGTCAACTGGCATCCCATCACTTTTATTTTATTTTATTTTATTGTTATTATTTTGGTTATGTTTAATGGGCAGATACAGTTGTATATATTTATCTTGTACAAGACATTGTGTTTGAAATGTATACATTATGGAATGATTAAATCAAGCTAATTAACATTTAACTTTTTGCAGTCCAATGTATAAACATTTTACTTTACAGTAACAAAGGATTGTATGTCGCATAAAAATAAAACTTTCCCAAACATAGATTTAAAATACACACACCAGTGATTATTTTCCATTTTTTTTTTCAGTTTTTGAATTTTCTGGAATTGGTTGGTCCTGAGCAGTCAGGTGGAGATCTAGCTGCACACACACACTCATATACACCCTCACGCACACACACACACACACACACACACACACACACATTTAACTGACAGGAACAGCTGCCAAGTGTCCCAGGGTTGTTTTGTGGACAAATCTGTTATTTTCCAACTTACTTGAAATGCCAGCATCATCATCTAATTAATGTTTATTTGCAGTTTGTTTTACCTCTTGACTCTTTTGCGTGTCTCTTCTGGCAGAACAACATCAACATAAAACCATCTCAGCTACTGCACTTTAAACTTGTTATAATTTGTGATGCTCCCACTCCTTTCAGAATTTCTTTGGAACTGTGAGCTTAGGACCATCCTTTCAGCACCGCGGTTTTGCTCAGTACTCGTTTCCAACACTTTATCGCGACACACTTTCCAGGAAACAGCCCGACCTCAGTTCTAAGTGGTGGGGATGGTGGTGGGAAGGAGTGAAAGGCTGTATCAGTGAACATCCCAGCGTTAGCAGTTACTCTATGGCAGGTGCTGAATTATCTCAGAATGGAGTCCTGTATTTGTTCCTTATTTGCCTGGGCCTATTTGTCTTGCTTGAGACTGGTTGAGTAAAGAAATCTAAATCAAAATTAGCCAATTTGAAGAGGATTAAATCAAGTAGTTGTATAATTATAAAGTAACTGTGAGTCCAGTCATTCCTTACGGTGTGGTGATTAAAACGTAAAATGGAAATATGGTAATAAAATGTCCAAACCATAATGAAGTCAAAGCTGATTTAAAATTAGCCTTTCTGGCTTTTATAAAAGGATTGAAATTTTGACAGTGACTAGGTGTTGCTATGGTGACAATTTTCTAAAGGGAAAGTCTCCAAAATACAGACCTGTATTCTTGGGGGTGGAGGGACAGACGGCCCTTTGGGGTGGGAGCTACAGTAAGAACGTTGGCGCATAATGGCTTTAAAGAAACGTGTCATCCATGAACACGGATCAGCTGCATCACCCTCTTCCTGCCTGCGTGTCCTACCTCACATGGGAAGATGCTGGACCCCACACCCACCTACATGCCCCACGTTAAATGGGAAGATGCCGGGACCCCCACCCTCACCACCTACGTGACCCCATCACATATGGAGGCTGCGGGGCATGTTCCACATCACATGGGAATATGCCCACATGCCCACACCCACTACCTACATGTCCTGTATCACATGGGAAGATGCTGGGCACCCCGACACCCACCACTTGTCCCCCATCACACACAGACGATGCCGTCACCCCCACACCCACCACCCACGTGTCCCCATCACATGTGGAAGATGCCAGGACCCCCACACCATCCACCTACGAGTCCCGCATCACATACGGAAGGTGCTGTCACTCCCATGCCCACCACCCACGTGTCCCCATCACATACGGAAGACGCCGGGACCCCCACACCCACCACCTATGTGACCCCATCACATATGGAAGATGCCGTCGTCCCCACATCCAGGCACTTGCGTCTGGGCTCCCACTCATCCAAGTGTGACTTCCAATCAAGTGGATGTACAGAAAGTGCAAACCTGATTTAAATAAACTGAGCCCTACAATATAAACATGTGTCTTTAAAAGAGTTTGTAAGGAAGCTGTCGGTTAGGAAGATGCGGTGAAGCTCATGAGCACAACAAAACATACTAAAAGAGCAAATTCTCCCAGGTCTTGCTTTTCCGAGTATTTGGCACCTATATTTGCAGATTAAAAACAATGATAAACTCATCAGATCTGACAAGATGTCAGCCAAGAAATTGGCAGTTTTCAGGATGACTAGTCAATTCAAATTCAAAATTGATGCTTATTATTTTAACCACAAAGTTCATCTCACGTGAATATTGTACTTAGCATTCTTTTCTTATGAGATTATGAACCCAATTATTAAGACGTTTAAAAGATTTTTAAAAAGTAATTTTAGAGGGTACAAGTGCCATTTTGTTACATGTCTGTGTTGCTTAGTGGTGAAGTCCAGGCTTTCAGTGTGGCCATCATCCAAATTGTGTACATTGCACCCATTAAGTAATTTCTCATCCTTCTCCCCCTACCAGCCTCCCGAGTCTCCAGTGTGGATTATTCCACACTCTATGTCCATGAGTACATATTATTTAGCTTTCACTTGTATGTGAGAACATGCAGTATTTGACTTTCTGTTTCTTAGTTGTTTTACTTAAAATAATGGCCTCCTGTCCCATCCATGTTGCTATAAAAGGCATGCTTTTATTTTTTTATGGTCTAGTAACATTCCACTGTGTGCACATGCCACAGTTTCTTTAACCATTCATCTGCTGATGGACACTTGGGTTGATTCCATATCTTTGCTATTATGAGTGGTGCTGTGATAAACACATGTGTGAGGTATCTTTTTAAGACCTCCTTTGATAATTTATTTTGCCTTAGGGAGATACCCAGTAGTGGGATTGCTGGATCAAATGGTAGATCTATCTGCAGGTCTTTGAGAAACCTCTATACTGTTTTCCATAGAGGGTATATTAATTTATATTCGCACCAACAGTGTATAAACATTCCCTTTTCTTTACATCCTAACAAACATCTATTATTTTCTGACTTTATTATCATTAAGCCATTCAGACCGGTGAAAGATAGCATCTGATTGTGGTTTTATATTGCATTTCTCTGATGATTAGTGATGTTGAGCATTTTTTCATATACATATTAATTGCTTGTATGTCTTCTTTTGCAAAATGTCTGTTTATGTCTTTTGCCCATTTTTCAATGGGATTATTTAGATTTTCCTGTAGTTGTTGTGAAATTGTTTGAGTTGCTTGTAGATTCTGGGTATTAATCTTTTGTTGAATGCATAGTCTGCAAATATCTTCTCCCATTCTGCAGGCTGTCATTTCACTCTGTTGTTTATATCTTTTGCTGTGAAAAACTTTTTAGTTTAATTAAGTCACATTTGTCTCGTTTTTTTTTTGTTGTTGTTGTTGCATTTTTCTTGAGGTCTTAGTCATAAATTCTTTGCCTAGGCCAATGTCCAGAAGAGGTTCCTAGGTTTTCCTCTAGGATATGTGTAATTTCTGGTCTTATGTGTAAGTCTTTAATCAATCTTGACTTAATTTTTCTATGCAGTGAGAGCTATGGGTCCAGTTTCATTCTTCTGCATGTGGCTATCCAATTTTCCCAACAACAGTTATTTAGTCCTTTCCACAAAGTATGTTTTTGTCAAAGATCAGTGGGCTGTAGGTATATGGCTTTATTTCTTGGTTCTCTATTCTTCTCTATTGATCTATGTGTTTAGTTTTATACTAGTACCATGCTCTTTTGCTTACTGTCACCTTGTAGTATAATTTGAAGTCAGGTAATGTGATGTTTACACCTTTGTTCTCTTGCCTTAAGATTGCTTTGGCTCTTCTGGCTCTTTTTTGTTTCCATAAGAATTTTAGGACTGTTTTATCTAATTCAGGAAAAAGATAATGATGGTATTTCAGCAGGAATTTCAATTAATTGGTAGATTAATTGTGGAAGTATAGTCATTTTAGCAACATTGACTCTTCCAATCCATGAGGATGGAATGTTTTTTCATTTGCTTCCTCTACAATTTCTCTCATCAGTGATTTCCAAATTTCCTTATAGAAATGTTTCATCTGCTTGGTGAGATGTATTTCTAGGTATTTTGTAGCTATTGTAAATCAGATTTCCTTCTTAATTTGCTTCTCAGCTTGATCATTGCTATTTTATTTTTTTGAGATGCAGTCTCACTCTGTCACCCAGGTTGGAGTGCAGTGGCGTGATCTCGTGATCTCCATCCACTCTGCTCCTGCTTTGTGTACATGGATTTTGTATCCTGAGATTTTATTGAATGTATTTGTCAAATCTAGGAGTCTTTTGGAGTTGTTAAGGTTTTCTAGTTATAAAATCATATCATCCACAAACAGGAATGATTTGACTTCTCCTTTTCCAATTTGGATTCCTTTTACTTCTTTCTCTTGCCTGATTGCTCTGATGAGAACATGAAGTACTATGTTGAATAGGAGTGGTGACAGTGGGCATCATTGTCTTGTTCTAGTTCTTAGGGGGAGCACTTTCAGATTCTTCCCATTCAATATGATGTTGGCTGTGGGTTTTCATATATGGCTTTTATTATTTTGAGGCATCTTCCTTCTATGCCTAGTCTGTTGAGGGTTTTTATCATGAGAGAATACTGAATTTTATCAAATGCTTTTTCTACATCTGTTGAAATTATCATATAATTTTTGTTTTTAATTCTGTTTATGTGGTGAATCACATAAACAGAATTACTGATTTCTGTATATTGAACCATCCTTTCATTCCTGGAATAAAACCCACTTGATCACGGTGTATTATCTTTCTGATAACATTCTCTCCCTTCTCCTTGCCAATATTTTTATATTTACACTGAATCCACAGTGCTAGGACATTAGAACATGATCCAGTAATGACTGCCCTCCACGCTGCAGAAACATCATTGAGTTTTAGTTATCAAGATGAATGTGTATTTAATGTTCCTATTAATCCTTGTGTTAGTGTTCCATAATTTGGCTATCTAAAGCTTAGTCTTTTTCGGGTTTCTCAGGAACCTCTCAGGAGAGAAATGTGTACCGAGGTTTGCATGTTCACAGCCGCTTGTGGTCTTTCTATTTGAATTCACTTTAACAGATAATGATATATTTGAATTACATTTTCTTTCTTAGAGATTTGAAATATGGTACTTCATCATCTTCTGTTCAATAGTCTTCTGACAGCCGGGTCTTCATTTCTCTATAACTTAGTCTTTTTGCCTGAATGCTTATCTTTTTTTTCTTTTTCTTTTTTTTAACCCAGCAGCTTTAGCTTTGGAAGTGGCTTTGATGTTGGTCCTTTTGGATTGATCTTTCCAGATGGTGAGTATATTCCCATAATATGTAGCTTCCAGATGTTTATTTTAAAATTATGGATAATTTGCTTAGATTTTTGTTCTGATTGTGTTTCATTTAAAAACTGTTAATCCTCATAGACTTTTATTTTATCTGTCTTCCGTATCTATTATTTTTTCTCAAATCATTTACATTTATTTTTATGTATTTTGTTTGATTTTAAATTTCTGTTATACAATGATCTTCTCTGCCTAAAATCTTTCTTGAAAGTGATGTACCATTACAAATACTTTAACATTCATCTTTACCATAGAGACAACAGTTCATCAATTTTATGGACAATTTTGCTACAAGGGAACTATAGGTTGTTTTTCTTTTCTTTCCAACCGTTAAGATACCCCAATGTGTAACTTCTCCATTAACACATCCACATCTCCCGCTGCCCCTCAGAGCACTCGATTCCATTCCACAGCTTTGCGTCTTGCTGATTTGTAAACACGATCGGGAAAGTGGCTGTTAAGGAACTCACGGTTTTGTTCCTGGTCCAAAATAAAATCAAGGAATAAATTTAGAATAAGGAAGGCAGTTACAAAGTACAATGTTGTGAAAGCATTTATTTTAGTGAAGTGAGCAGCGAATCTCATGATTATGCAGATCCCAACTCTTTGACATTTGCACAGTATTGATAACAGGGCGGGGGGATAGAATGAGAGAAAACAACTGAACTCTCCCAGAAAACGTGACTGTGTCTACCCTTCTTTGTCATGAATGCCTTGTCGCTCCAATCGTACAAACAGCCCAAACCTCGCCCTCCAAGTGCTCAAAGTGGACATGGCGATGGCCAATGTCTCTGAGTTCTGAGGGCCTTGTTTCCTGCCCTTGCTTACAAAAGGATTAAGAATTGGATCAAGCCAACTCTTCCTCAGTTTTCCACTCTAAAAAAAAATCTTACTCAAGTTGTTGTGAGGATTTAGCTGTTTCATGAAGAGTGCTTAGCCCATTAATTAACACATAGCCATGGCTCAATAACATACTCCAAAGCTATCACCCTATACCCATACTCATGCAGGCACACAGGCATACACACATGAACATGCATACACACATGTGCACACAGACACATGGACACACAAAGACATATAGACACACGTGCATGCAAGTATGCGCACACAAATGTAAACAATGAACTAACATGCACAGACATGCACGTACACACATATACACACATATACACACATGAACACAGGCACATGGACACACAGACATACATGCACACACAAACACAAGCAGCAGATAAACACATGCACACACACAAATGCACACATGTATATAAATGTGCACACATGTAACACAAGCATGTGTGTGCACACATGTCCACAGAAACACGAATACACACATTCACACATACGTGTGCACATGCTCAAACACTGGCACACATGCACGAACATCACACATACATAAACATCACACACACGCTCATGCACACAGACACACACACGTGCACATGTCTGCATGCACACATAACATACCTGCACACACATACTCAGGCGCACATAAGCACACACATGAACACACAAGGGCACACACACAAAGTTATAGAGAACCCTAAGTTGGAGGCTTAAGACCGTCTGTGAAAGGTTTGAGAGTAAAACTGGAGTCTGGAACCACATCAGCTGGATGCAGTGGTGGCTCTGGGATCCCTTAGAAAGCTGTCTTTGTTTCAGACACAGCTCTCACTTCACACCACGGGAACAGATTCAAGAAGTTGCATGTCTTACTTCAAATCATATGTCTGCTTAGCATGTGAAAGGGAGGGAGGTATGATTCAAAAAAGGTTTATAACAGTTCCTAAATGATATCTATGTATTCAAAAAAAGGCAGTAAAAGTAATGCAATAAAAACTCCTTTCTTTACCCCAATTCTTTCACTAGTAACATCGTTAACAATATAAATGCTAGGTAGAAGCACCATGCTTTATTTTGCCCATCTGTAATGCTATATTGCTCACATATATACATCCATGTTTAATTTTATGTGTCAATTTGGCTAGGTTAAGAGATATTCAGGTAGCAGGTAAGACATTATTTCTGGGCTTGTCTGTGAGGATGTTTTGAAAGAGATCAGCATTTTAATCGGGACTGAGTGAAGCATATCTGCCCTCACCCACGTAGGTGGGCATCATCCAACCAATAAAGACCAATAAAGACCCCAAATGGAACAAAGAGGTGGAGGAAGGGTGTGTCTGCTTTCTGTTTGAGCTGGGAGTCCTCACCTTCCCCCTTTCCCTTGGCTCTCAGGCCTTCAGATTAAGATGAGTGTGCACCAGCAGCTCTCCTGGATCCCCAGCTTGCAGAGGGCAGACTGTGGAGCTCCTCTGCCTTGGTAATTGTGCAAGCCAATCAGATAATTATCCTATTCACCTGCCTATGTATCTATGCATTTATCATCTGTGTATATTTCTATCTCTGTATCTCCTATGGATTCTGTTTCTCTGGAAAGCCCTGACTTATATAATACACATAAACTAAAACTTACGTTAATTTTTCTCACAGAATAAGTGATGTGCCTATACTTTAAAATCCAAGCTTGGGCCAAATTTCACAGGAATACATGTTGACACTACGTAAATGCTAAGTGTCCTTAATTAGCCCTAGAAGGCATTTTTCTCTAGATTTCTTTCCTCCCAGGATGTGGTGGGGGGGTCCTTCTTGCTTCCTCTGCACATGCCTCCTCGTGTACTAATACAGGCTCACTCTGCACATCCCTCCTCATCTCCTGATCCAGGTCTCCTCTCAACATCCCTCCTCATTAACTGATCCAGGTTCCCTCTCCACATCCTTCCTCATTGACTGATGCAGGTTTTCTCTGTACATCCCTCCTCATTGACTGATCCAGGTTCCCTCTGCCCATCCTTTCTCATTGACTGATCCAGGTCCCCTCTTCATGTCCCTCCTTATTGACTAATCAGAGTTCCTCGGTGCTTGGCCTCAGGCTTCCTTTCTCCTCTCTTTCTCCTTCTGTGAAACCTTACCTGGAATCTTACTCTGTTCTATGGCTGTAAAAACTCCATATAAACTGAAGACTGAGAATGCATCCAAAGCTGAATCCCAGATGCCATTTTCAGAGCCTGGAATTCACTATATGTAGCACAACACATGTTCTTATCCATCTCCATCTACTCCAAGTGTGACCAGCTGGGGGCACAGAATGAGAATCCACACTCGCAGCTGCCTTGCATGAACTGTGAGCTCATGAACACTTGCTGGAGAGGGAGTGCTAACCGGACCCCTTCAGTGAGGGCTGCCTGGCTGACACGAGGTCCAAGGCTTCCTTGAGAAGTTGGGAGTTCAGACTCCTTGTCATCGCCTTCCCAATAAAGGTCAAGCCAGAGTCGGAAGAGCAATAAGGGTAGCCTGGGGAGAGAAAGGCGTTACATGAAGGTGCACAGTCCTGAGGCTGAGTGCATGGGGGAAGATCAGATGTACAGCAGCCTCCCTGTGAGGCCAGTCCTGCTGTCCCACAGCCCCTCTGCTCCTGTGCGGGGCCTGCAGCCAATCCCCCGCAGCCAACCCCGGCGCCCCGAGAGTCACCCCGTTCGCCCTCGCGGGAGCCTCGGTGAAGAGGGCAGGGACGAGGTTGGGGACAGGGTCGGGGACACGGCGCCGCCTGGCCTGGGAGGCGGGTGCGGCTGTAACCGGGTCGGAACCCCCGCGGGGCGGATGCGCAGCGCTCCCCTCCCCGCCCCGCGTTCCTCCCCGCACCCCGAGACCCGTGCGTCCTGGGTTTCCGCCTCTGACGCGCATCTCACCCGCTGGCCTCCCGGAGTTGGCCCAGGAGCGCGGAGGGGTCGGGAAGGGCGCAGCGCTGAGCCCAGGCCGGTCCACAATCGTCGGCCCAGCGCCAGGTCTCGGCCTCGGAGCTCTGGGTCCGGTGCAAGAGGACGCCCTGCCCGGGTTGGGGGGCGGCAGCCTCGTGAACCCCGCTCGCCCGCGCTGGAGTCCCCATTTTGGGGGAGTCCCCATTTTGGGGGGTCCCTGCTCCTCCCACGTGGAGCGCGCTTTGCAGCAAGCCTGGAGCCCCCGCGCTGTGTGTGTGGGTTCGGGGCCTCAGCCCAGGCCGGGGGTTCTTGTCGCCCCCCGCCCCACAGGAGCTGCGTCGTGCACCGGCTCTGAGCCTCATCCTCATACTAGGGGGCAACACTCTGTCCTCCAGACGCAGCTCTGAAGACTCAGCGGTTGTTCAGTCACCTGCCAATCATCAGTCAGCCGGAGAGACGGGGTGGGTGATTCCCCGGGGCTGCTCCTGCCCAGCCCACCGCACTGACTCTGCCGCGGAATGCGCGCTATGTCCCAAGCGGGGTCACGCGGTGCGTACGTTTTTGTTTGCTTTGGGGAGGATTTCCTCATCCGTTTTGTTTTTGAGGAGGAGAAAAAGTGAGATCTATGGGAAGCTATTTGTGGAAAAATGTTGAACGTATTTGCTACAAGCCTTGATAAATGCCTTCTAAGTAATGAGCTTCGAGAGAGACAAAGTCCTCCCGTCTCCAAGGCTCAGGAAGGCATCAGCCTCTCCCAGGCACGGATGGAGGCAGAACAGAGAGGACAGGTGAGAACAGGAGGGGTGACGACCACGCGCTCTCCAGAAGCTTTTTCTTCAGCGCCCAGCAACGCCAGGAAATGGTAAAACCTCAGCCTCCTGCAAGGATAGGACGTGCATGTGTGAGATTCTGTGTCCGGCACACATGCTGGGGCGCATGAAGGCACAGGCCCCGCGGGGACTGCAGGGCGCATGCTGCTCAGGGAGGATGTGCTCTCAGGAAGTGGAAGCAAGTGCCGTCCCTTAGTCACCGGTGCTCAGCGGAATCCCGGATCCCAGCTCAGCCCACTCTGTGCTGTGGACAGGCCGGGAGCGGGGCAGAGACAGCGGGAACTCCTGTCTGTGCAGACGGAATCAAATCCACACCGGCTCTGCGAGCTCCAGCACACCCTGGTAAGCCTAGCGATCCCAGGAAACCGTCCGCCCTTGAATGCCGAGAGCTTCTAAGACACTAGTGTTGGTGGAAGGGGACCGGATTCTCATGCGAGAATCCAGCGTGGAATCGGCCTGGCGAGATGGGATCCACTGCACTGTAGGGCTCCCCGCTTTCTGTAGAGATGGGCCCAGTGGGGCTCTGCTGCCTGTGGGGATGGACACTGTGGGGTTCTGCTCTCTGGGGGGACAGAAACTTTGGGGCTCTGCTGCCTGTGGGGATGGACACTGTGGGGCTCGGCTCTCTGTGTTCTAGTCTGGTGTTGAAGCTCTCTTTTTTTTTGAGACGGAGTGTCGCTCTGTCGCCCAGGCTGGAGTGCAGTGTCCGGATCTCAGCTCACTGCAAGCTCCACCTCCCGGGTTCCCGCCATTCTCCTGCCTCAGCCTCCTGAGTAGCTGGGACTACAGGTGCCAACCACCACAGCAGGCTAATTTTTTGTATTTTTAGTAGAGACGGGGTTTCACCATGTTAGCCAGGATGGTCTCGATCCCCTGACCTTGTGATCTGCCCGCCTCGGCCTCCCAAAGTGCTGGGATTACAGGCTTGAGCCACTGCGCCCGGCCGGAAAATGCATCTTATTTGCACCTAATTTCTTTACTCCAGTTAAAAAAAAGAAACCCAGGCTCTGAAATCTTTGAAGCTGAGGCCCTGAGTCACAGCTTCAATGGCATAAAAATTCCCTGAGAGAAGATGTTGAAGAGTTTTGTTTTGTTTCTGTTTTGTTTGCTTGTTTTGTTTGTTTGGTAGCTAATGCACAACCCAGCATTTTACATCAGTTCACATCAACATGGTCACCAAGTATTTTCTCTAAGACCCTGGCTCATACGTATTAAAGTTTTTTTATGTATTTAATATATCATTATTATAAAATTAAAGCCAGACATGGTGGAATGAACCTGTGGTCCCAGCTATTTGGGAAGCTGAGGTGGGGAGATTGTTTGAGCCTGGGGAGGTCAAGGCTGCACTAAGCCATCATCGCACCACTGCACTCCAGCCTGGGTGACACAGTGAGACTGTCGTTTATAAAAGAGAAAAAATAAAACCATTGGCAGAATGATCTGGGAACTCGGGCTCTGACACTGGCAGTTTTCACTGGACAAAGTGCTCCCATTTCTCATGCAAGTGCCTTTTCCAGGGCTTGTGCTCAGGAATTATTAGCTGAATTGCAGAAAGGAAGGAGGGATGAGTGAATTCAGAGATGCAGAGAGCCAAGCACCATTTGTCAACACCCCTGATGTTGAATTGTGCAGGCCCTGGATTCAGAGGAGGGGTGAAGGTATGGAAATGGTCATGAAGGAGATACTTACCCAAGGTGCCTGCTCACATCTCTACTGATGCATTATCACATTTCTTTGTGTCACTTTTGTTTAACCATCCTTAATTTTGGAGAAACTCTGATGTGCCCTGGTGCCAACTATGTTCACTTTAAGACTAATAGAAATATTTTACTGGGCATGGTATTAGTTAATAGCTCAGAATATAAATTAGGTCCATGATGTTACTGAGTTTCCTTCCAAGAATATGTATCTCCCTAGAGTCCCTTGCATAATCACTATCTACACAATGTGTCAGACACTACCTAGTAATTTAATCTGCATTTAATTTGCCCATGATTAGGCACTTTCCCCTGCAAACAATGTGTGTGTAGAAAAGTTATTAACTTTTTATGTGATATCTGTGTTCAGTGTTGAAATTTCTTCTACCTCTTAATTATCTTGCCTCAGAAAGCTGATGGTTGTAATGGCAATGGAATACCAAGTATCCCCACTGCTGATTCTCATTCTCCTTCCAGTCATTTTAAATAAGCCCTTTTTGCCCACATGCTTTCTGATTAACAAGGAAATTAATGAAAGGAAGCAATAAGAAGAAAATTGATATGATCAGTAATTGCTCTGCTGGCCAGCAATGTCCACATTAGATTGCTCTGTGGAAACCAGTTCTCATTAGCATAATGGGGGTCCAAAAGAGTAGAGTGATCTTTTCCCACCATGCTCTCTCACTCTCTCTTATGCATATATAAAATTTTCAATGCAAATAACTGAATACAGAATCATCTAACTAGTCCTAGTTTACTGAAGTTCTTGCTGAGTTTTCTTTCTGATAATGAAAGGGTCTTGAATGGTGTCTAATTATTTCTCTGCATTCATTGGAGCAATCATATGGGTTTTGTCTTTTATGCTGTTAATATGGTACATCACTGTATTAGTCTGTTCCTATGATGCAATGAATAAATACCCCAAACTGGGTAATTTATAAAGGAAAGAGGTTTAATTGACTCACAGTTCTGCATGGCTTGGGAGGCCCCAGGAGACTTACAATCATGGCTGAAGGGGAAGAAAACATGACCTTCTTCACATGGCGGCAGGAGAGAGAAGTGCAGTTCAAAGTGGGGAAAAGACCTTTATAAAACCATCAGATCTCATGAGAACTCACTCACTATCATGAGAACAGCATGGGGGAACCATTCCCATAATCTAATCACCTCCCACAAGATCCCTCCCCCTGTAATATGTGGGGATTACAGTTCAAGATGAGATTTGTGTGGAGACACGGAGCCAGACCATATCAATGACATGATTGACTTTCTGATATTCAATCAACTCACATACTTGACATAAATACCACCCAGTCATGGTGCTTAATCCTTTTTACATGTTTCTATATTTTGTTTGATAGTATTTTTTTGAAGATTTATACACCTATATTTCTTAGAGATGCTTGTCTGTAGCTTTCTTTGCTTCTGATAACATTATCCAGTTTTAATATTAGAATAATACTGCCCTTGGCCGGGTGCAGTGGCTCATGCCTGTAATCCCAGCACTTTGGGAGGTGGAGGTGGGTGGATCACGAGTTCAGGAGATCGAGACCATCCTGGCTAACACGGTGAAACCCTGTCTCTACTAAAAATACAAAAAAATTAGCCTACTGTGGTGGTTGGCACCTGTAGTCCCAGCTACTCGGTAGTCCCAGCTACTCGGGAGGCTGAGGCAGGAGAATGGCACGAACCTGGGAGGTGGAGCTTCCAGTGAGCTGAGATCGCGCCACTGCACTGCAGCCTCGGCAACAGAGCGAGACTCCGTCTCAAAAAAAAAAAAAAAAAGAAAAGAATAATACTGCCCTCATACAGTGAACTGGGAAGTGTTTTTTCATTTTCTTTTTTGGAAAATTTTATAAACTATTGATAATAATTCCTTAAATGTTTGCTAGAATTTATCAGTGAGGTCATGTTGCACTTTGTTTTTCTTTATAAGGAGTTTTTAAAGTTTTGATTCAATCTCATCAGTTTCAGTAAGTCTATTCAGATTTCTATTTATTTGTGAGTTTGTTTCAGTACTTTTTTGCTTTTCTAGAACTGTGTCTATTTAATCTAAGTTACCCAGCTTGGCATTTGATCATTTTTAGTATTCACTTATTTCCCTTCTATTTCTATAAGGTTGAGAGTGATATCTCTTCTTTAACCCTTCATTTTCATAGTTGGAATCTTCTCTCTGTTTTTCTTAGTCAGTGTTATGGGATGAAATGTGTCCTCCAAAATTCATAGATCGACGCCCCAACCCCCATGGTGACTGTATTTGGAGACAGGCCCTTTAAAGAGGTTACTAAAGTTCAATGAGGTCGGAAGTGTGGGGCCCTAATCCAACAGGACTGGTGTCCTTGTGGACTGGTGTCCTTGTAGACTGGTGTCCTTGTAAGAAGCAGCAGTCCCCATCAACAGAGGAAAGGCCGTGTGAGGGCACAGTGAGAATGTGGCCATCTACAGCCAAGGAGAAAGATGTCAGGAGAAGCCAAACGTGTAGATACCTTGATATTGGGTGTTTAGGCTCCAGCACTGTGACAGAAGGAATTTCTGTTGATTAAGCTGCCCAGCATGTGGTGTTTTGTTCTGGCAGTCCTAGCAGACTAAATCAACTTTTGTGTTGATTTTTCAAAGAACTGACTTTTGGTTTTGTAGATTTTGTTACTATTGATTTTCTATTGTCTATTTCATTTATTTCTGCTATAATTATTATTTCCTTCTTCCTGCTTGCTTAAGGCTTAGTTTATTACTTTTCCTTAAGATTTTTTTTTTTAAACTAGAAGCTTAATCAGTTTGAGATTTCTTATTTGTTGGTTTGTTTATTTATTTATTTATTTATTTATTTATTTATTTATTTATTTATTTATTTATTTTGAGACAGAGTCTCACTCTTGTCATCCAGGCTGGAGTGCAATGGTGTGATCTCGCTCACTGCAACATCCACCTCCCAGGTTCAAGTGATTCTCCTTTCTCAGCCTCCCGAGTAGCTGGGATTACAGGCACCTGCCACCATGCCTGTCTAACTTTAGTATTATCAGTAGAGATGGAGTTTTGCCATGTTGGCCAGGCTGGTCTAATACTCCTGACCTCAGGTGGTCTACCTGCATCGGCCTCCCAAAGTGCTGGGATTACAGGAATGAGGCACCGTGCCCAGCCTAATTTTCTCTCTTTTTTAAATGTGGATATTTTCAACTATCAATTTTATACTGCAAGTTTACTGCTCTGGTATTCCATAGTTTTGGTACTTTTTGTTTTTGTATTTATTCATGTTATTTTCTAATTTCTGTTATAATTTCTTCTTTTTGACCCATTGGTTATTTAAGAGTGTGTTGTTTTGTTCCCACATATTTGTAAATTTGTCAATTTTCTTTCTATAATTGATTTATAATTTCATTCTACTGTGGTCAAAGGACAGCCTTTATCTAATGTGGATCCTGCTAAATTTGCTGACTCATGTAAATTGTCCTAGCATATGATCAACCCCTGGGAAGGGTCTCTGTCCTCATGAGAAGGATGAGTATTCTGCTACTGTCGGGCAAGTGTCCTTCAGATGTCGGTTAGATATAATTGGTCCATAGTGTTATTCAAGATTTTCCTCTCTTTGTTTTTCTGTTCTTTATTGATAGTGAATTTTGACATCTCCAACTATTTTTGAATTGTCTGTTTCTCTCTTCAATTTTGTTAGTTTTCGTTTTATTTGTTTTGGGGCTTTTTGTTTTCATTTCACATATTCCCCTTCACTTTTGAAAGACAGTTATATTGAATACAAGATTTTTGGTTGACATTATTTTTTCTTTCAGTGCAATGAATTCTTCAATTCAATGCCTCTCATCTGCATTGTTTCTGATGAGAATTTATCTGTAACTATTTATATTACCTTGTACATAACGTGTTGCTTTTCTCTTGCAGCTTTCAAGGTTATTTCTTTGTCTCATGTTTGTTTGTTTTGACCATATGTCTGAGTGTTAATATCCTTGTGTTTATACTACATGGAGTTCATTGGACTTCTTGGATGTGTTTGTTATTTTTTAAAACTATGTTGTAAAGCATTCAGTTATTATTTCTTTAAATATTTTAGCCCCTTTCTATGTCTCTTCTTGTTTTGGGACTGCTATGTGCATAGCTGGTGCACTTTATAGTGTCCCACAGTTCTCTAAAGTTTTATTCATTTTTTCTTATTATTATTCCAGATACATAATTTCTACTAATTTATCTTTGCCTTTGCTCATTATGCTGTTCAAATATGGTTCAACAGCTCAAAAATGCTGTTAAGCCCCTCTTATGAATTCTTCATTTGGGTTAAGAAAATTTTCAACTCCACTATTTTAATTTTGTTCTTTAAATAGTTTATATAATTTTATTGATGTTCTGTATTTGATGATGCATTGGCACTGTCCTTTAAATTATTTTTAAAAACCACTTTATAGAGGTATTAGTGGCATGTTAAAAGCTGTGTGTGTGTATATATATATATATATACACATACACACACATATATATAATGTATAAAATGGAATTAGTTTGGGAATAAGTATATACCTGTGAAATCATCACCCAAATTGAGGTCATAATCATTTTCATAACCTCCTGGTTTTCTCCAAACTCCTGTCTTCTTGTTTTCCTTCTTATTCTTGTACTTCTTTTTCTCTTTTGAGACAAGGTCTTGCTCTGTCATCCAGGCTGGAGTGCAGTGGTGCAATCTCAGCTCACTGCAACCTCTGCCTCCCTAGGTTCAAGCGATTCTCCTGTCTCAGTCTCCTGAGTAGCTGGGATTACAGGCACATGCCGCCATGTCTGGCTAATTTTTTGTATTTTAGTAATGATGGGTTTTCACCATGTTGCCTAAACTGGTCGCAAACTCCTGAGCTCAGGCAATCCACCCGCCTTGGCCTCC
This sequence comes from Piliocolobus tephrosceles, assembly GCF_002776525.5. Taxonomy (NCBI): domain Eukaryota; kingdom Metazoa; phylum Chordata; class Mammalia; order Primates; family Cercopithecidae; genus Piliocolobus; species Piliocolobus tephrosceles. The sequence continues at coordinate 633,220 of NC_045448.1, read as the reverse complement.
CAAAGTGCTGGGATTACAGGCATGAGCCACCACACCTGGCCTTTTTCTTCTTGTTATTAGTAATAACCCTTAATATAATATCTACTCTACAGCAAATTTTAAGTATACAATATAATACTGTTAACCATATACGCTGCGCTGTTGTAGCTCTCCAGAAATTATTTATCTTGCATAAAAGAAACTTTGTTCTTTTGGCTATCACATCTCCACTGCTCTTTTACCTCAGCCCCTGGAAACCGCCCTTCCGGTGAGGCCTGAACACCCAGCCCGTGAACACCGATTTGGTCCTGACAACTCCACCCGGGGAGGGGGAGATTCCACAAGGGATTTCCTAGTGGGCCAATTGTGAGAGGTATGTAGGGTTTTTAAAAATCTTTGTAGCTATTGTATTTAGAAATAAAATGGGAGGGGAGGCTGAGGCAGGAGAATGGCGGGAACCCGGGAGGCGGAGCTTGCAGTGAGCTGAGATCCGGCCACTGCACTCCAGCCTGGGCCACAGAGCGAGACTCCGTCTCAAAAAAAAAAAAAAAAAAAAAAAAGAAAAGAAATAAAATGGGAGGCAGGTTGGCCTGACGCATTTTCCAGCTTGACTTACCTTTGCTGAGTGATTTTGGGGTCCCCAAATGTATGTTCCATCCGTCATGAAGGGCCCCAGCCTAGCCCATGTCGGTGGGGGGTGGGGCCTGACCTGGAGATACAGCTGGCAACGGGAGTGGCTTCAGCCCCTCGACCACCCTAACATCTGGCACTGTCTGGGGGCTCCCCGGGCTCAGGAACGCCCACCTCTGTGGCCGGGAGCCGGGCTCAGCCACATCCCTGCAACTTCTCCAGGCGCCACCATCCAGCTACGCCAAGGCCTGACGGTGGCTCCATATTTCCTGCCAATGGCCGTGCTATTAACTCGTGAGTAAATGTGCGTCATCCGTACGTGTCTAAAACTTGATGGGGAGATGCTAGTCGCATAAATTCTATTATTTTATAGAATTTATATTTTATAAATATAAATATTTTATAAAGAATATATTTCTTTATAAATATAGGAAGAAAATATAGGAAGAAATATTTTATAAAGACGGACTATTCACATTTAAAGCTTCCTCAGAGAAATCAACGATCAGAATTCTACAGTTGAACAATTAAAGCTGAAGACTAATATTGGAATGATGGATTTGTACTGAGACATAGAACCAACAGATTCAAATACCCAAAAAGAATACACTTCAGAACTGTTTTATAGTTGACAGATCCATATATTTTGCAAATTGAATGGCTGTAGAAATTTGTATGCAAATATAAATGGCAACGTTGAAGAAGTTCATTTCTAGGAAAAGTCAGGAACTTTCTGAGGAAACTGCTTTTAAACACCTTCCAAGCCTATGATTCTATAATGTGAAAATAATGGCTGTTGATGGAAAATCTGAGCCTTTAATGACAGGCAGTTTTATGTCTGTGCTGCCTTTTGCGAAGGTGGTCCTTTTCTCTTTCGGTTCTTTAGATTTCTTTACGTTCTTACAGAGTAAGCAGAATTGCATGCCAAATCCAATAACAGATACAATTTTTTTAATGCCTTCAAATTAGGTTTTATAGCAGATTGAGGAAAAAATAATTTCTCTTTAAAACTGAACAGACATAGAAAAAAGAAAATTAAGCCTCTTGTTTTCCTGCCTGAAAGTGTGGGTCAAATTCTTCTGTTTATCTGTCCAAGCGCCCCACAGAGTTCAGTTAATGGACATTTTAAGTATACACTTGTGAAGTAGGGCGTAATGTTTGTGAGGAGCAGGCTTGTACATCCTCAGTGGTTCCTCCCGCTGTGGACGTTGAAGAGCCCCCTGCACACCTCAGTGGACCTGAGTCAATGCAAAGACCCACCCTCGCTTCCTTTCTCCAGGAAAGAGAAAACCACCGCTTTGCGAAAGGCAACAGAGATGGTCAATGGCCTGGCATTAAATCCACGGTTTTCCCATGGACAGCCGTTATTTTCACATTATGTCATCACAGGCTTGGAAGGGACTGAAGAAGTCTCCTCAGAAGGTCCCTGACTGTCCACAGAAACGAACTTCAATTTAACAAGCCTCTGACCCTTCTATTGTCCTTATAAAAAGGTATTTACATCCCAGGCATATTCACATGCAAATTTAACAATCCAATCACATCCTTTTCTCACAAAGAAAGCTCACACTGGCCATTGCTGTTTCCCTCTCCTTTAGGAATCACTTCACCCTCTGACCAGATCCCCTCACAGTCACTTTCTAGAACTCATTCTGGTGCCAGCTATCTTTATGGACAGAAAACTACATTTACAAATCAAATCAAGTGTGTTCTGTTTTCCATCCAAATAAATCTGGAGCACTTTGTTTCTCTGGATACTCTTAAAACTACCTTTTAGCTATGCCGTAGCACACAAATTCAAAATGCCCTCAAATGTTTAATCATCTTTTATTGTCCTTTTTTTTGTTAAGTTCATGAATCCCTACAAATGTAAAATAAAAAGGCAATGGATATAGTTGAAGGAGGGTTTGGGTTCTTTATGAGGAATGAAGGTTCTGAGTTATCTGACATCTCCCTTTGACACTCTGCCTGAGTACATTCCTATGTGCAATAAATATAGACGAACCCTCAGGAAACTTTGCCAGACTCTCCCATCCTGAATACGTATTCCCAAAGAGAGGAAACCTCATTTCCTCTCAGGCTTTCACCCAGACTTGGCCCACAAACCTTACAGATGGTCGTAAAAAACACACGCACATGCACACACATATACAGACATACACACATGTACAACTCCCTTGCACACACGCACACACAGGTACATACACATACGCACAGATATATGCACACATGCATACGCAGAGGTACACGTACACACAGGTATATACACACGCACACACAGGTATACACACACGCACACAGTTATATACAAACATGCCCACACAGGTATATACACACACACACACAGGTATATACACTCCCGCACAGGTATATACACACGTGCACACACAGGTACACACACAAAGTATATACACACACCCCCACACAGGAATATACACACGTATACACAGGTATATACACACATGCACACACAGGTATACACACACACACAGGTATGTACACACACGCACACACAGGTAGGTATATACACACATGCACACACAGACATACACAAGTACTCCCGCACACATGTACACAGATACACACATGCACTACACTCCTGCACACACAGGTATATACACACATGCACACACAGGTACAGACATGCACACAAGCACACACACGTATATACACACAGGCACAAGCACTCCCACACACATGTACTCACATGCACACACATACACACACTACACCCCTGCACACATGCACACATAGATATATACACCTGGGGAGGGGCTGGGGGACAGACTGTCCAGCAGGGGGGTGTGGGCTCCCAGAGTGAGCCCTGGAATTGGACCCAGGCGGTCTGAGCTCACACTTTGAGTTGACCCCGTGGGACTGAGAGCAGCCTGGACCTTGCCTTCTCTGGCCCTAAAGACAAAAGTGTTTCTACCATGAGATCATTGTGAGATACAAATAAAATGGTGAGTGTTCCTTAACTCGCACAGAGCATTTTGGTTCCCAAGAACAAGAGCTAGCCGTCGCCGGCAGTCACTGTGCTGCTTGTGGGGTCTCGCTTTTCACCCCAGCATCCTCAGGAGATGGGTACGATGTCTCCCCACTTACTGGACAGAAAACTGAGGCATATGGAAGGAACGTCACTGCTCAAAGGTCTATGATTAATAAAGTGGCAAATCAATCCTTAAATCCACGTGGATGTGCCGTCCCAATGCCCATGTTCTTATTCTTAGCATAACCTAAAAAATGAGAGCTTATAATAAAGCACATACAATTTTAAACTTAGATGGCAGCTAAGCGTCTTTGAAAAACATACAAGTAATTACTGGAAGCGATCACATAAACATAGAAATTATGGTGTTAAAATTCTCCAGAGAATCCCCTTGACACCAAGGCTGGCACCTGTCATGTTGAGGCTCTTGGCTCTTGGAACACGTCAATGCTTATATTTTTGTTACGACTCTCACTTTATGGTTACAGATGTACATGAAAGAACAGTTTTCATTCCTTGAGACAATGAGATTAGCCTTGTTATTCTAACATTATATCCCCATTATGATGCCATTCTAAACTAGATCTGGAAGTTGTTTCTTCATTATTTACAGAGACAAATTTCCCCAACTACTTGAAACTGTAACCGAAACTTCTCAGTGCCTTCAACAATTTCTATCTCGGTAGTTGGTGAGGACGGGGAGGTTAAGACACCTTTTCTGTTCCTATTCATTTACTCAAAAGCCAATATTCACAATTTCTTTACGGGATCACGGGCAGCTCTTGGCCAACATAACAGGGAACAGACAGAAGGTGAACTGAACTCATGAAATCTGAAAGCTCATCAGAAAAGACTCACTGGACAAATAAGTAAGTAAAACAAAAAAAAAATACTGCAAACCTCAGCTCAACATGATGAAAGGCAGGAGAGTAACCCCGGGAGCTGCTACCCACAAGGAAGCGTCTCCTTCTCCGTCAACTCCCAACCGTCCTGCATCAGCCACAATCATACTTATAAACTCACATGACCTGAGATCTGCCGCTAAATGGTTCGTCAGCATCAAATAGTTATTCTTGAGGGATCCATTCAAAGTCCTGGGCCTCCCTGACACCCACGCCCCAAGCTGGTTCTCATCAGAGGTGGAACCACACCCGGGTGAGGCCTGAACACCCTGCCCATGATACGTTGCACCTTCCAGGCCAGCAAAATCCCACCCAAGGTGCAAATGCCCTTCCTTCCTCTGTGAACCATTCTGAACTCCAGATTGAACCACGTGTCTCCTCCCTATGGGCTCTTATTTAAGCATGCATTGTTGTTTATTATACTGTTTTTGGGATTTTACAGAATTTAAAAAGAAAACAAAACATGGACTTAAGTAGAACCGGTGCGGATGAAACAACTTTAACACCAGTCACGCAAGTGACTGTGAATCGAGCCTCTGGCATTTCAGGGCTCACAGAGGTTTCAACCTGAATAAATTCAGACCAAGCCACGCCCTCCACCACGCCTGTGCCCCAGGCCAGAGCGCACATCCCAGTGACACTCCAGCAGAAAACCTTCCCAACTCTTCTTCCCAGATGCTTCACAAATACATCCTTACTGGTCCACTGCCCCAATCCAAGCTCGGGAGACCCATTTCCTCCCTGGACTGCCACACTCTCTCTCTCTCGGTCCTCCCTATTTCCACGATTGGCAGCCCCTGCAACCCAAAGCAACAGCAATGATTTTCAAGCATAGACCAATTCATGATTCATCCACGCAATCTCCAGACAAAGCTCCATTTTCCTGTTATCTGTGGCTGGTTTGTGGTCAAGCCTGACTCCTGCCTCCACTTCCCTATCTCAGCCCCTCCCTGGCCTCACTGCCTCCTCCAGCGCCCACGTGCTCTGAGCTTGTCCATGCTTCCAGCTCATTGTTCACCTGTGTTTTGGCATGTCTGTGGCTTCTCAGCTTTTCTCAGTTCAACATGTGGCTTTGCAGAGACCTGACTGCCCTATCCAAAAGGACCCACGTTCTCACCCACTCCAGCTCTCTTCTTCTGCATAAGATTTATTCTAATTTTAAACAACTTTTATGTTCATTGTTAGTTTCTGTTTTGATCTATCTCTTCTGACAGCCTGCATACTCAATGAAAATTCAGTGTTTACTTTTGTAAACAGAGTTCCTGGCCCAGAACAGGCTAACAGATATTCATTAAATGAAAACAAGAGTCAGGCCTCATTCACTAAGCTAAAAGGAAATGTATAAAACAAACCAGAATAAAGTGGAAGGAATCACTCTATCCAATTTCAAAATATATTGTTGCAGAAATAAAAATTGTGCAGCACTGTGGTAGGATAGACACATAGGCCAATTGGACATCTATAGGCCAAAAAAGAAAAAAGAAAACGGAGAGAAAGAAAATCAACCTAAACCCCATACCTAATATATCAATTCTAAATGGATCAAGACTTAAATTTAAACCTGAAAACCATACAGCCTTTTAAAAACAACACAGGAGAGAATCTCTGGGATGTGGGTCCTGGCAGAGTCCTTAGACTTGACACCAGAAGCAAGATTCCTAAGACAAGAAATTGATGAACTGCATCGCCTCAAAATTAAACATTTTGCTCTGTAAAAGCCCATATGAAGAGGATTAAAAGACAGGATACAGACTGGGAGAAAATATATTTGCAAAGAACAAAAAAAGGAGCAGAACTTTGACACAGAAAGAATTCTCACAACTCAGCAGTTTAGAAAAATTCAATCAGAAACTGGGAAAAAAGCATCAACAGACATTTCACTGAGGAGGATACACAGATGCCAAGGAGGGCGTGGGAAGATGCCCCAATCCTCAGACTTTAGGAGAACAGATCAAACGCGCAACAAGCTGTGGCCACACACTTATCAGAGTGGCTAAAATTAAAAACATAAGATAGTGACAACATAGAATGCTGGTGAGGATGCAGAGACACTGGAGAACTCAGACCAGGTCTGGGGAGACGAAGTTGCGGAACCAAGCTGGAAAGCACGCAGTAATGACACAGCCCAGCTAGTGCATCTGGGAGCATTTGTCCTGAAGAAATGAAGACTCAAGTTTCCAAAAAAGCCTGTAGAATCTCTGGGAAAATGTCCTCACGGGCAGAAAATGTACTATGTCTTTATCTTTGTGTCATCAATACGGAGACCAATGCCTTGAAGTGGCGTCTGTGTAAATGCTGGCTACATGAAAGGCTCGTTTACAAGTAACAAGGAACATGGGTGAAAGCCCTGAGGACCTGGAGGTGCCAAGTGCTTCTGGTTTAATTTTCACAGCACCCTGGAAAGCTACTTACAGTCAAGTTTATGATAAAAATGAGGTCATTTGGGGTAAAGTAAAGCACCTTGCCTAATGCGACATAGTGACCATCTGCTCTGGAGTGAGCGGCTGGTCAGTGCAGCACTGACGCACCATCTCTTCCCAGCCCAGCACTCAGCCTCCGCACCAGGAGGTCCTCAGAAATGAGGAAGGCAAATAGAAAGCAAGTGGTTCACTGGAAGGAAAGTAAGTTATAAACAAGGGCAAACCAAGTGCTGAGACATGCGTAATTCTGGCACAAGGCTTAGGGTAAGGCATGATGTTTCCCCACTGGGTTCGAAGAAACAGCACTCCCTGGTTCCTCACTGACATCCTTCATTCTGATAAGGCAGAGTCCCTTCCCTGTGCTGCCAACTGCTCAATTCAGGAAGATCTCTTCCTGGACTTAGGAAGCTGTCAGTGCACACAAAGCAATCTTGTCTACTCCTGTGAATATGCCCAAAAGAACAGTGTGAGAAATAATGGGATCCTGATTTTATGCTCTTTGGTAGATGGTGACACATAAATACAAAATCAGTTCCCATTTGCACCTGCCTGTAGAATATATTCCTTCACTGGGATCTGTTCTTCAGCAGTACCTAAGTTATTTAAGTAGGAATATACTGCTACATATTGTTGATAATTTCTTATTGTTAAAGCTTACATAGATATTTTTCTTAGTATAATAGTAATACCTATGTTGTGGAAAATGTACAAGCACTGAAAAGCAAAAGGAATATGGCAGTTATCGTACAATCTTCAGAAACATACCTTGTCTACATTTTGGTATAAGTTTGTCCAGCAATTTCTTTTTTTTTTTTTTTTTTTGAGACAGAGTCTTGCTCTGTCTCCCAGGCTGGAGTGCAGTGGCGTGATCTAGGCTCAATGCAAGCTCCGCCTCCCAGCTTCATGCCATTCTCCTGCCTCAGCCTCCCGAGTAGCTGGGACTACAGGTGCTCACAACCACGCTCAGTGAATTTTTTGTATTTTTAGTAGAGACAGGGTTTCACCATGTTAGTTAGGATGGTCTCGATCTCCTGACCTAGTGATCCGTCCACTTCGGCCTCCCAAAGTGCTGGGATTACAGGCGTGAGCCACCGCGCCCGGCCTGTCCAGGAATTTCAAATGCTGCACAGGGTCGTTTAGGCTGACTGAGCAGTAGTCGAGATGCCTTTTGCATACAACACCTCTAAGCACCTTCTCCCAGGCTCCATTTACATTTGCTAATACCCATGGGCAGCTTCCTTGTCCATGAGGAGGAGAAAGGAGTGTGTATATGTGTGCACAAGCACAATGTGGGAGAGGTTTATGTCTAAAGCTTTGAAGAAAAGTGGATGATTTGGTGTTTTTTATGAAAGTTCAAGTTTGAGAGTCTGCAGTTAAAGAAAGAGCTGGAAACCTAGGTGAGTTTACCAGAAAAGCCCTGCACAAAATGCAATAGAAGAAAGCTCACAGAACCATTAAAGAAAGGCTTTAAGAGACAAGCAGAGAGATCTCAAAGGAGATGATACAGTAGAACATGCCAGGAATTGACCCCTCCACAAAAACACAACAAATAGTAGCGCCCCAACATACAGGAAGCATTTGGCAGAAGTGCAAGAGGAAACAGAGAGTTCTGTCAAAGCAGTTGAAGACTCCAGTACCTCACTTTCAATTATAAATAAGACATTTAGGCAGAAGATTAATAAGGAAATAGGGGAGCTAAACAACAGTATAAACCAAATAGACCCAGCAAACACTGACAGAGCACTCCACCACCACCAGCAACTTATATATTCTTCTCAAGGACACATGAGACATTCTCCAGGAAAGACCATATCAGAAAATACTTTGAGACTAACAAAAATGAAAACATGACATACGAAAGCTTAGGTGATGTAGCCAAAGCAGCACTCAAAGGAAAATTTATAGCTGTCCATACCTGCACCATAAAAGAGGACCTCAAATTCATAATCTACCTTTACACTGTGAAGAACTAAAAAACTAAGAGAAAACTAAATGCAAAGCTAGCATATAGAAGAAAATAATGTTTAGAGCATAAATGAAATAATAACAGAACAAAAATAATAGAATCAATGAAAACATAAGTTTACTATTTGAAAAGATCAACAAAATTGGCAATCTTTAGCAGGATTATGGCAAATAAAAGAACAACTACAACTTAGAAAACAAAAGTGGGGGTATTTCTGCTGACTTTTCACAAATAAGAAAGATTACAGGAGAAAACTGTAAAGAATTACATGCAAACAAATTAGATAATATTGGTAGAATGGGCAATTCATAGAAGCACATAAATTACAAAAACTGACTCAATAAGAAACACATCTGAAGAGCCTTATAACAAAGAAAGAAAGTGATTGAATCAACAATAAAAACCTCCTACAAAATAAAAGTCTCAGACCAGCTGCCTTCACTGGTGAATTCCACCAAACACTCAGAAGAGAGTTAACACCAATCCTACTCAAACTCTTCCAAAGAGTTGAGGAGAAGAGAACACCTCCTAAGACACTCCACATGGCCAGCACGACCCTGGCAGTGAACAGTCTCTTCAACAGATATTGCTGGAAAACCTAGATATCCACACGCAGAAGAATGACAGCAGACCCGTATCTCATACCTTCTACCAAAACAACTCAAAATGGATCAAAGACATGAAATAAGAGATAAAAAACATAAAAGGCTTAGGAAAAAAAAACAGAGATATTGGATAATATCTTACTGTCTTAGACATGATGCCCAAAGCACAAGCAACAAAAACAAACAATCAAATATAAATTTATCAAAACTAAAACCTTTTTGGTTTTTGCATCAAAGGACACCATTAGTAAAGTGAAAAGACAACCCACAGAATGGGAGAAAATGTTTGCAGATTATGTATTTGAAGAGGGTCTAGTGTTCAAAATATCTAAAAACACTCCTGCAACTAAAAAATAAAAAGGCAAACAACCCAATTAACAAATGGGCCAAGGACTTGAACAGACTTTTCTCTGAAGAAGATATACAAACAGCCAACAAAAACATGAAAATATGTTCAATGTTATGGTCGTTAAGGAAATGCCAATCAAAACCACAATGAGACACCTTGTTATAAACACCAGGGTGGCAATAACAGTAATTATAATTATAATAATAAAAGTGAGGCCAGCCACAGTAACTTACGGCCCAGCTGCAGTGGCTCATACCTGTAATCCCAGCATTTTGGAAGGCTTAGGCAGGCAGATCACTTGAGGTCAGATACAACACTAGCCTGGTCAACATGGCAAAACTCTGTCTCTACTAAAAATACAAAAAAGTAAAAAGAAAAAAACTAGCTGGGCACCGTGCACTGAGATCGCACCACTGCACTCCAACCTGGATGACAGAGTGAGACTCCACCTTAAAAAACGAATAAATAAGGCCGGGTGCAGTGGCTCATGTCTGTAATCCCAGCACTTCGGGAGGCCAAGGTGGGTGGATCACGAGGTCAGGAGATCAAGACCATCCTGGCTAACATGCTAAAACCCTGTCTCTACTAAAAATACAAAACAATTACCCAGGCCTGGTGGTGGGCGCCTGTAGTCCCAGCTACTCGGGAGGCTGAGGCAGGAGAATGGCATGAACCTGGGAGGCAGAGCTTGTGGCGAGCCGAGATTGCACCACTGCACTCCAGCCTGGGTGACATCTCAAAAATAATAATAATAATAATAAATAAAATAATAATAATAAAAGTGTTGATGATAAATAGAAGCCCTCATATCTCACTGGTTGGAATGAAAAGTGACTCAGAGACTGGTAAATAGTGAGATGGTTCCTCAAAAAGTTAAACACAGAATTCCCGAGTGACACAGCAATCCCACTTCTAGGTATGTATCTAAGAGAAATGAAAACATATCTGCACAGAAAAATGTATCCAAATTATAGCCACGTTATTTATAATATCCAAACAGTAAAAGAACCCACACATTCGTTAGTGGATGCATGAATGAATAATTAAGATACATATGTACAAAGGAATATTGTTCAGTTATAAAAAGATTTAAATAGTATACCTGCCACAGAGTAAATGAACATCAGAAACATGGCAAATGAAAGAGATCAGACACATACCATTTGACGCTTTGCATATCTGCAGAGATGAAAAGCAGATTAGTGCCGAGTCTGGAGAAGGCGAATGGAGTCACGGGTCCAGGGTGTGCTGGGGTGATGAAAAATCGTGAACCTCGAGAGAGATGGTGGCTGTAGGACACTGTGAATGTACTAGATGCCACCGCAGTGGACACTGTAAAGTGGATAATTTTGTCTTCTATGAATTCAATTTCAATTAAAAAAGAAAAAGAAGTGGCAAATGGTGAAAATAATTTTCTGTGAGAAAAAGAGATTGATGAATGTCACAAAGGCTCTGGCCTTTTCAAAAATAAGAATTGTAGAATGGATCAGTGCTTTCAGTTATGTAAATGTGTACATGATTTAAAAGTAAACATTTCAAGATTAACCATCTAAAACAGAGAGACGAGGACGGAGACGCAGGACACAGGTTTGGGAAGAAGACCTTTCTTCCCGCGTGGTGGACTGAGCAAGGCTCTGATGTGTGGACACCAGAAACTCCCGTGGCGGCTTCTCGGCCTCCGTATTCTCTTGTAGAGTAGCAGCATCTGTGAATTTTCACAAAGTGGAGCTCCGGAAAGAGACCAGGCAAATGGGAACTGGGGAGGAAAAACCGAAAGGCGGAGATGCTCAGTGATCTCTGGGGCAGGTGGGCAGTGGCCTCATGTGACACCTGCCCCCAGGGATGCACCCAACAGGACGTGGGGAGCTCGGCGTCGGTAAGCTCTGGCTGTCAGATCGGTGGCCACTAGAACTACAAACACTTGTTCATTAGGGATAAAAGTGTCCCAAGTGGGACTTTCTCAGGTGACAGAAATGCTCTGTGTCTTGATGGGAATGTGGGTTCCTCGGTGGCCACATTGCCAAAGTCACTGAGTCACACACAGAAGCACTGAGCATCTCACTGTGTGTAAATTCTGTCTCCACAACGGAACAAGGGCTGAACACCAGTCACCTGCTTTGTGCAGGGGAGTGAGTTAGCAATTCTGAAGCCAACTTGCTTAACACGTGGGAAGTATCTTGAGGAGAGTGGTCTGTCTATGATTGCCAGGGAGGGCATGGACATGCATGGACTACGTTACTTCGGAGAAGTTTCAGCCTCCTAAACACGTATCATCTGGCTCTGCCTGCTGAGAGGGCCCAGGAGCAACGAGCTCACCCAGGGTCCAGAGCTTGGTTTCCAAATCTCATTCTCCACTGACGAGAACCAGCGTCCCTGGAGAAAATGCTGAGCCCAAGACCACGGCCGGGGAGTCTCAATGCCTTAGAGAGCGAGGAAGTCTTCAGAGAACACTGGTGCATGTTCAGAGACACTTAAGCAGCTCAAAGAGGCTCCCACCAGCCAGAGCTGGGAGCGTTTTACAGCCAAACTGAGTGACTGTAGTAAAGTATTGTGATAATTAACATGATAAAAATCCATGAGTTTAGCCTGGTGTGGTAGCACCGCAGAGGCCAGAGGATCCCCTGAGCCCAGGAGTTTGAGGCCAGCCTGGGCACCCAGCCAGACCTGTCGCTGCAAAAAGGAAAAACAAAAAAGACTCTATAAGTCTATACTGATATGATTGAAACAAATAAATAAATGGTGTTAATGAGTGACTGATTAAATAAATGAAAAGGAAAAGTTTTCACTCACAGCAGAATGATAGCAAATAAATATAGAAGGAATGGGTGGTGAGCTAAGAAAATCCTGAATGAAGAGAAACAGGACAAAAAGTATCTTCCCACGAGTTACTTATTAGTTACAAAAGGAAAGGTTCTAACTTTGGTGGAGAAAACTGGCCAACAGCCCCTTGACCACGTGATCAAAGTCAGCCTCAGCATGGAGGCAGGACGGCCTCGTCTGCACGGGGTATTAACAGGAAGCCTGGAGAGGCCACTGGGGCTTCGGTGGTGCTGCTGCTGCACAGACTACACCTGGATGGGACGTCGAGGAGGCATCAGACAAACCCAGACTGAGGGGCTGGAAGAAATCACTGGGCTGAACTCGGAGGGTGTCGAGGTAAGAGAGATAAAGACCTCCCGAGGAGCTGCTCTGCGTGAGAGAGGACGGCAGGTGCCACCACACGGCGGACGGCAGGTGCCACCACACGGCGGACGGCAGGTGCGACCACACGGCGGACGGCAGGTGCCACCACACGTGCAGCAGGTCATGCCCCAGGTCTTGTTCCAGGACTCTGAAAAGAGAAGCTGTCAAGGATATTGTTGTGTATTAATAAATTGTGCACTAGATAATATAGTACTTAATTTAGTATACAGATAGTGGATTAGATCATAGTATTGCATTACAATTATATTTCCCAATAGTGATAGCTGTGCTTAGGCTGTCAGGAAATACACAATGAAGTATGTAAAAATTAAAGAACCACTATGTCCACAACTTAGTCTCAAATGGATCAGAAAAAGATAGATAGATAGATGATAGATAGATGATTAGGTTGAGAGATCATTAGATAGATGATAGATAGATGGTAAGATAGATGATTAGGTAGGTAGATAGATGATAGATAGATAGACGATAGATAGATGATAGATAGATGATCAATAGATGATAGATAGATAGATAGATGATAGATAGATAACGTGATGGGGCAAAATGTACCAGTTGGTGTGTCTGGGTAACACATTGTCGACAGTTTTAAAAATTATTCTTACAATATTTCCATAAGTTTGATATATCGAAATTTCAAAAATACAAATAATTGCATCTTCTAAAAATGGCGACAATAAATGAAGGAATGAATAAGTCGAACTTGATTAAAAGCTTACTTTTATTTATGAAAAGACATACGAGAGTGAGAAAGCAAGGCGATGTCTGTGCGCATGTGTGTTATGAAAGAGGTGTCCACGTAGCTCATAAATACATAAGCAGCTTTGCACCATCCATGGGCATAGAAAGTGGTGCAACCACTTTGGAAAAGTGGTGATATCTACAACAGAGAAACATGTACACACACACACGCAGAGTTGTGAGTTAGCAATTCCACTACTCCCAGTATAAATGACTGCTATGCCCACCAAAATACAGACACAAAAATGTTTATAGCAATTTTATTGATAAGAGCTAAAAAACTATAAAGAATCTAAATGTTCAGCTATAGTTAAATGGATAAATATGTTGCACAGTGGAATACCATGTTGCAACAGAAAATATAATAAACTATGCTGCAAAAATATGAATCTCACAGCTATAATGTTCCTTGACAGAAGCCAGAAGCAAGATAATACATATGATAACAAAGATACATATTCATATGAAATTCAAAATAGAAGTGAAATGAATCTTCAGAACAGGTTGTGGTGATGTTTGCTCCCAGGGCTGCTGGCCAGGAGGGAGCAGGGATCAGCCTTTGTGGTATGTGTGTTCAATGCCTATACCTGGGTAGTGTGCACACAGTTGTACACATGGGGAAAGTCCACTGAGCTTCATGTTTGAGATTTGTGGTCATTGCTTTGTGTAAATCATACTTCAATATATGGAAAAATAAAAATAAAAAATAAGACATCCTTCATGTATTGCCATAGAATGGTGACATATACAACAATTAGGGCACGAGAACTATATTTCATTAAGTTTTCGTATTTCTCCCATCATAATACATAATGATTTCAAAGTATTTCACTTTATGCATATGCCATAACACTTTTGATAATTGCCTGTTCTTGAATATTTAGGTTATTTCTAATATTTCATTCCAATACTTTTCTCTAAACACTTGATCAATTGTCACCTCTGTTACAAAATCTTACCGTGCATGCTTTTTTCTTTTTCTTTTTCTTTTTTTTTTTTTTTTGAGGCAAGATCTCACTCCGTCAGCCAGGCTGGAGTGCAGCGGTGTGATCACAACTCACTGCAGCCTCGACCTCCGGGGTTCAAGCGATCCTCCCGCCTCAGCCTCCTGAGAAGCTGGAACGAGAGGTGCATGCCACCATGCCTGCCTAAATTTTTCTTAGTTTTTGTAAAACAGGGTCTCGTTATGTTGCTTAGTTGGCATGCTTATTCTTTTGGTAGTGTGCCTGGTTGTTAAATTGCTGGGTACATGGTGGGAACCATGCTGAAGCTTTTCTAATGCATTCAAAATGTCTTCTATCAAAATCGTGTGCTAATTTACGTTCCAGCATGACAGCCCCTGAAGCATTCTGATTACGGAGACACTGTTCCTCTCCCCTCAGCACAAGCTCTTTTCATCTTCCACTTTCCAGTTTCCAGTATCACATGTGGGTCACTTACTTGGACCACCCACATTGGTATTAATAATGGAGTTATGTCCCCCACGTTTCCTAATGGGCTCATATTTAATGTCCAACCACGCGGATGACGTTCACCAGCTGACATCTGGGGGGTTGATGTTGACGTCTCTTCTTTCTCTTCCTCCTCCTCCTCTTCCTTGTCTTGCCCCTTCGTATTGTTATGGCAAAACAATGTTGAAGGCATTATGACCTTGTGACATAACCAATATAATAAATGAGGCTGAAAAATCCAATCTAATCTATAGATGACCAATCAATGCACACATGCTTTTCGAGCAAACATCTATAACTCTTTTCAAGGAAAAAAGCTTTTTTCGGCAAAAGACCTTTGGCAAAAATTTAATGAAGTTCATATTCACTTCGTTTTCCTGAAGAAATAAAGGTAACTTACATAAAGACACAAGCATTCCCACGATATATCCCTGAGTCTACTGCTGGTAATGAATCAGTATTCTGGCAAGTCTCCAAACTTCGAAACCAAAGAATAGACCAAGATTTAGGATTGCAAATAAGTTTTTCCACTGCATTTTGAAAAAAAGAAATCACACTTGCAAGGATTGCCTAGAAGGCCTTTGTGACACAGCCACTGTTTAATCCCCAGCCTCATCTCCATCACCAGCGCCTGCTGCCCCTCCGCCACCCAACGCACCCACCCCAGCAGCTGCTTCAGCGTCCTGGCATGTGTCTTCTTGGGATGGTCTGCCCCTTCCACCCTCTATCCCACACCTGTCACCTCTTTGTCTGTAGAAGGAGTTATTTCAGGCCCCACCTAGAACAATGTTCTGCAGGAACCCCTTCCACCCCCAAGGCCTCCCCTCCTCCTCCCCTCATCCCCGGGGCTCGCTGACCTCTGTGTAGCTGTCCCATCCCTGTGACTGTGGATGTTCTGTGGGGGTCCAGTCACGAAGTCGGCCTCCCTGGCCCCGCACACCATGGCCCTTCAGAGAGCCTCCCACGGAGGAGATTTGTCTCAAAAAAGATGCGGAGAGCTCCTCCTGAAACTGCTTCTGAGCTGCCTCTAAGGAACCATGTGACCTTGATCAATGGGCTGCCTTGGTCTCTAGAAAGGAGGGGTGTGAAACGAGGAGGCCTAAATCCCCTTCCCCATGTCATGGTTTCCAAGAAGGATGAATAAGCTCCCTCCACACCCCAACCCTGCCACGTGTCCCCCGCACTGTACCTTGGTGTCACCACATTTGAAACAGCGTAGATCTGCCTGCAAACGCACACGCTTCTGCTGATGCTGCCCTAAAAGTGATCACAGCGGCAGTCCCCACACGATCCGCCGGCCCCAGTTTTCACAGCTTCAGCACTTGACCACCTCACGGGGGATCCCATTAAGCTGTCGCTACATGATAGACACCCAATGTATTTTTACCAAATGAGTCAATTTGAATAATCTAGACTTGAGGTTAAATGAAAGCACAGAAAGGGTCAAGAATTATTAAAAGGACAGTAAACAAATGTTATAGAAATTCACCATTCAAGGAAGGAGCAGTGGGAGAAAAGGTGCATAATCCTTGCAAAAGCCTTTTTAGTAATGAAAGACAAGAAAGCTAAAGTGAAGTAGTCCTCCACCACCTAGTGGCCGGGCTCAGTAACAGGGAAACTCTGCTCAGTCCCTAGAGCAAGGTGATTCTCACGGAACTCATCGGGTTCCTGAATCCCACGAGTAATCAGTGAGGGCTAGGTTATTTTTCTAATTATTGATTATTACAATAGTAACACAAACTAGTTAATAGAGAATAAATCTAAGTAAGTTGAAAAGATACAAACAGTTAAAGGAAAATTATGTATTTCTTAATTGTGTTTTGAAATAAAAGCTAAAATAAAATCACCATGACCATGGTTCCCTATGGATTAATAGTTTATAATATATTTTACTTGGCTCACAAATGTGCCAACCAAGACCCACGAAGGCCAGAAGCTTTGCCTGAAGCCCCACAGGAGCTTAAGGAACTCACATGGGGTCAAGTAAAAAAGCAGTGGTGCTGGGATTCAAAGCCAGAATTAGGCAACTCACACCACCAACTCAGGCGTTTGATGTAATAAGAGACAAGGTTACGTTGAGTTTATTTATTATGCTTCATATGCTTCCAGCTGCATCTGAAAGGTGAGGGTGTATGGGATGGAAGCACATCTGGTGGGTGGACATGAGGACCACAGCAGCTGCGTCTGGAAGATGAGGGTGCCTGAGATGGAAGGTCTGGTGAGTGGACATGAGCATCCCGGGTATACTGAGTAAACTCAGCCAAGGATGCATTGCAGGAGGTGAGGAAGCTGACCGTGGTTTGGATGTCGTTTGCCGTCTCCACCAAGTTCCATATGAAACGTGATCCTCGGTGTGTTGGTGTTTGGAGATGGGGCCTGGTGGGAGGTGTTCACGTCCTGGTGGGAGGTGTTCACGTCCTGGGGCTGAATCTCTTTGTGAGGTAGTGAGTGTGGTTTCACTCTCAGAGACTGGACTGGACTGGCTCCCGCTGGAGCTGTTGTTATAAGGTGCAGCTTCTTCTTCTGCTTGGTCCTCTCCGCATCTGTTCACTTCTCTGACCTTCTCCACCATGTTACCCAGCTCAGAAGCTCGCAGGGAGCAAAGACTAGGCCCTTGAACTTCTCAACCTACAGAACAGTGAGTTAAATACATATTTTTTCTTATAAATTACCCAGTCTCAGGTAATTCTCTTAGCCATTCCACAGGGACAAGGCGTGTGGGAGATGGAACACACCTGGCGGGCCTGCCTCTGTGACAGAGTGAGGCTTGGGCAGCTCGGGCTACCTGCACAACCGTGCAACCAGGGTCCCTTGAACATGCAGGCAGGCCCTGGGGATGAAGTGTTAAAAGAGACCAACGACCTGTCTTTGGCCTTGAACAATTTCGCACCCTGGGTCCTCATTTCTTCTCTACAAATTCCCCTGGTACTGTGTTCACTTACTGCCCGCATCATGCTCCTCCAATCATTAAACCACTACCCAGCTGGTTTCCCCTAAGCAATCAGGGGTTTATTCTCAGCTTTGCAGAATCATTGATGTCTGGCAATGCTTCTGGTTCTCCTTCTTCTGGGCACCTGTTAAAACTGCACTCTTCTGCCCCCTGGAGGTTGTACAAGGGCGTGTGACTTGCCTTAGTGGAAAGTGAACTCCGTCATGGCTGGGAAGAAACCAGCAAGAGCTGAGTTCTTTGTCTCATCAAGACACCAGACACGTTCTAGACCTTTGCAGTCCAGTATGGGAGAAACCAGCCACATGTGGCTATTTAACTTTAAATTAATTAAAATGAAAGAGAATTAAACATTCTGTTTCTCGGTTGCATTTGTCACAGGTCAAACGCTCAGAGCCGTATGTGGCTCGAGGCTGCCATGTTGCACAGTGCAAATCCAGAGCGTTTCATCCAATGGTATTGCATTCCACAGTCCACTGCCCTGACAAGGGAAATGCACAGAACCTCCTCCTGACCCACAGCACACATGTGGTAAGAGACAGAGCAAATTTATTTTTAAAGACACTAACATTTTGGAGATTTTATGTCAGTAACACAATCTATTTTATCCTGTGTGTTGCAAGTTTCTTCCAAATTGCCAAAAAATAAATGAGTAGCTCAAAGCCATACAAAAAAGATAACATTGGTAAAGTAATCATATTGGTAAATATAAAAGCCAGCATTGGCCGGGCACAGTGGCTCATGCCTGTAATCCCAGCACTTTGGGAGGCCGAGGCAGGTGGATCTCGAGGTCAGGAGTTCAAGACCAGTCTGGCCAAGATGGTGAAACCCCGTTCTCTACTACAAATACAAAAAAATAGCTGGGATTGGTGGCAGGCGCCTGGAATCCCAGCTACTTGGGAGGCTGAGGCAGGAGATTCGCTTAAACTTGGAGGGTGTAGGTTGCAGTGAGCCGAGATCACACCACTGCACTCCAGCCTGGGCGAGAAAGTAAGACTCAGGTCTCAAAAATAAAAAAGGCCAGCATCATTGTATTTTTGTTTGTAACTCCCTCTTTTCTTTCCTACGTAACTTGAAAAGCATAGGTGAGAGTTTTAGAGATTAGAGAAGCAGCTGTACATTCTGGACCCCTGGTGATACAGGTGCCTAGAGTGTGGAGATGAACTAGACGTGGCTCCGTCGAAACCCAAAGCCATGCGATGCTTTGTAAAAATGTTTCTCTGGAATTAGGTTTCAGAATATAAAGCAAGAATTATCTGGAGCCGGCACCATTTACACATGTACCTCTTTCCGCCATGATCTTGTCGTCCAGCTATTACTAAAACCAGGGAGGGGATGCACCACACAAGGGCATCCTTTGTGACAGTAACATCAGGCTGTAGAGCTGTGTAGGAGCAGAGTCTATCTGCTTCTGAAGCTATGCTGGATCAATTCAAAATAGATTGCTGTAAGATTAGAATGTTAATTGTAATGTCAAAGGTAAACATAAAGAAAATAACTAAAAAGTGTATACAGATGGGAAATTAGTCAAGGATCAAAGGAGTAGAGTATGTCAATCAAATACAAAAATAAAGCTGTATAAGAGGAATCATGAACAACAAAGAAGACATGAAAACAAATAGAAAAATAGCAGAAGATCCTTCTTGTTGTTAATTACTTTAAACATAGAAGCATCAAACTCACTGGCTAAGGTACAAACTTGGCAAAATTTTAAAAATGACCTAATAATCACAAGATTTGCTTTAGAGCCAAAGGAATAGGTAGGGTGAGGGGGATGGTGGAGAAGCCGTCCTGCAGGAAGATACTGGGAGAGAGCTGAGGGACCACACCAGGACCTGAAAAACAGACTTTAAGTCAAAAAGGGTCACAAGACATGAAGAATAATTGATAAAAGGGCTTATTGATCTAGAAGATAGAAAAATTAAAAGCAAATATACATCAAACAGAAAAACCCCACACTATATGAAGAAAACATTGACAGAATGGAAAGGAGAGCTCATAAAAATGTCAATGTTCACTTCAGTAATGACAAGAACAATATTCAGAGGAGTGATAATGACCTAGACGCCGCCTGCACAAAACTCCACCCACCAGCAGCAGAACCGACATTCATCTCAAGTGCACACGGAACATTCTCCAGCATAGAACAGATGTTAGTCTGTGAGACAAGCCTCAACAAATGTGAAAAGATTGAATTCATACAGAGCCTTTTCTCTGATCACCAATAGAATGCAGAAATTTACAAAGGTATAAAAATTAAGCAACACACTCCTCAGCAACTAATTTGTAAAAGACAAAAAATTGCAAGGGAAATTAGAAAATACTTTGAGATAAATGCAAACAAAACCAAGGTTTACTAAAACTTATGATCTGAAAAGAAAGCAACCTTCAAAGGGAGATTTATAGGTAAAAAGGCCTAACGTAAAAAAAAAAAAAAGATCTCGGTAGCCTAACCTAAACCCAAAGTTACCAGAGGTGTGGAGATGCTGAAGGTTACAATGGTGATCATCATAGTAGATGAGAGAAAAAAAAACAGAATCAACAAAAGCAAACACTACATTTTTTGACTAAAACTGTCAAACCCTTAACTCATTGACTAAAAAAGGAGAGATGGTGTAAATAGCCAAATTCAGAAATAAAAGTAGGTATATTACTACCACCCTTACAGATGTTGAAAGGATCATAAGAGAATGCTGGAAACAGTCGTATGCCAACAAATTAGGTGACCTTGGGAAATGGAAAGAGTCCTGGGGACAGAAACTGCCAAGCCCCACTCAAGAAGAAATAAAAATCTGAACAGACCTAAAAGGAGTAAACAAATCGATTCAGTCTTCAAAAATTCCTCAGTAAGCAAAAGGCCAGGACCAGACGGCTTTATTGGCTAGTTCTAGAAATCATTGAAATAATACCAATCCTCAAAACAAAGTACTCTCCTTCCAAAACACACCCAAGGAGAGAACACTTCCTAACCCATCTTGTGAAGCCATCATTACACCAACACCAAAGCAAGACAAGACACAACAGGAAAATAAAACTGCCAACCAGTGTCTCTTAATGTAAATACTCGTAAACTCTACAACAAAGGCAGCAATCCAAGTTCAACATGTTAAAGGGATTATACACCCTGCACAAGTGTGATAGATGCCAGAAATGCAAGTGAGGTTCAGCCTCAGAAAATCGATGAATGTAACACATTACATTAAAAAAAGAAGAAAATAATAATCTTGATGTAGGAAAAACATTTGACAAAATTCAATATTATAAAAACACTCAGCTAACCATGGAAGGAGGTCTCTCTTCCTTGGCCCAAAAATATCCTTTTGGGGCTGTGAAAATGTAGATACAACCACCCCGGACACAAGCTGATAGTTGCTGAAGCCGGAGTTAGACACATAGGAGTTCACTATGCTTCTGTCTACTCTCATGTTCTTGAAATTTTTTGTCATAAATGCTTATATCATCACGTGTAAAAGGTATATTACTTTGACTACTTTCATCAGAATAACAGGTCTTTATATTCTCAGTACACCTAAGTCATCACAGGATAAATTTGCCTTCCATTTTATGTCAGGTCATTTAGCAAAATGTACATTAAGTGTCAGTCCTTGGGCTAATGCATAAGCAATGTGTGAGAACACTGTCTTAGTGAATTTGAGCTTCTCTAAGAAAATTCCATAAACAAGGTGGCCTGTTCTCCCAGTTCTGGAGGCTGGAGGTTCGAGATCGAGGCGGTGGGGGATCTGCTGTTGGGTGAGGGCCACTTTCTGGTTTCCGGACAGTGCCTTTTTCCTGTGTCCTCACATAGCAGAAGAGACAGGGCACTAATCTTATCATGATGATTCATGAGGCTCCACCTGCAAAACCTAATCACCTCCCAAATGTCCCACCTCCCAATACCATCACTTTGACCATTAGGTTTCCAACTGTGGATTTGGGGGACACATTCGGTCTATGGCAGGTACACATGGAGATGATTCTTGAATTTGAGCTTCAATCTATTAGGGTAGGAAAAAAAAGCAATGAAAATATGATATAAATATACTTTACACACACACACACACATACACACATAAATTTTCATACCCAGTAAGACAGCTAATGTTTAAAAATGTACAGACAAAACATAAAATGACAAGCATTTGTTGGGTTGTGGAGGAATCAGGACAATTAAGCATTCATAGTAGAAACATAATACAGTGCAGTCACTAAGGGAACTGTGCGAAGAGGAATATAATATAGTGTAGTCACTGTAGAAAACTATATGGAGAGGAATATAACATAGTGTGCTCACTATGGAGAACTGTATGGAGAGGAATATAATATAGTTGGTCACCATGGAGAGGGATATAATATAGTGTGTTCACTGTGGAGAACTGTATGGAGAGGAATATAATATAGTTGGTCACCATGGAGTACTGTATGGAGAGGAATATAACATAGTGTGTTCACTGTGGAGAACTGTATGGAGAGGAATATAATACAGTGTGGTCACTGGGGAGAACTGTGTGAAGACTCCTAAAAAAACTAAACAGAATTACCATATGACCAGCGATTCCACTTCTGGGTATATTCCAACAAACAGAAATGAAAACTGAAGACTGGGATTCAGATAGGAGGGATCCGTGCACCACTGCTCCTGGCAGCACCACGCAGAATAGTGGAAACGTGGAATCAACCCAGAAGCCATCGCTGGATGAACGAGTAAACATGGTGTGGGGCACACAGATGGTGAAATGTTATCCAGCCTTAAAAAGCAGGGAAATGCTGGCACCTGCTTCCATATGGATTCAACCCAAAAACATGGAAAACATTATGCCAAGTCACAAAAAGACAAACGCTGCAGGATTTCACGTCTGCGAGGAATCCACCGCAGTGAAGTTTCCAGAGACTGAAGGTAAAGCGAGGGCTTCCGGGCTGCGGGGCGGCAGGGGGCGCTGTCGTTTAACGGGTGCGGCGTTTCCGGGGGAGAAGGTGGAACGTTCTGGAGCTGGAAGAGGTGTCCGCGGCACCACAGCGTGAATGTGCTTATTGTCACTGAACAGTGCACTTCAGAATTGTTAAAATGGGCAATGTGTGCATGTTACACGACAGTGTGTATAAAAATACAGCATGGAATCTGCGGATGGTAAAGGAATGCTCAGGGCTGACAGGAAGGAGGAACATGAAGACGCCTCAGAACAGACACTGCCACTCGTGAGATGACACAGCAGCAGGCCCAGCGCCGTCTGGAAGAAAGACCGAGCCAGGAAGGGAGGAAAGAGGGATTTCCGTCCAGAGCCGCGACACACAGCCCCGTATCTCTCCACCGGGGCTCAGCCACGGGCTGCGCGAGGCCAGAGCTGCTGTCTCCATTCCAGGCTTTGCTCAGGGGACATGGCCCCGTCTGGTACTGTGGGTTCCCTGCACTGTCTCCCCTCAAACCCCCGCCGAGGCTCATCACCTCGACTTGGCTTTCGGCACTGTGCTAGGCGCTGCTTGTGCTAAGAAAACCCCGTTCTGGGATCTGAAACTGTGGTCGTTCCCACCCGTGATTTGCAGTTAGCAGACGCTGACTGGCCTCTCCCCATCACCCAGGAGGAGGCTTGGAGATTCCTGCCTGGCCCGGAAGCCAGGAGCAGCTCCCAGGCAGGACTCGGAGCTCCGTCCAGGCTTTTCCTTCATGGACTCGTTTGCATGTGAGACGCGTGTGTGCACCCACTCAGGGCTCACAGTGTGTACCCACCCACTCAGGGGCATACAGGCTCTGCGTAGGGGATCCAGACGAGGAAGATCTTCCCCGGAGGACTCTCATTGTTCCTACAAGATAACAGAAGCCCATAAGCTGCAAAAATGAGATTCAAAGCCAGGTCAGAATGAGTTTAACTGATATCCTTTCCACCACTAGTTTTCAAGAACTGAGCATTCTGTGATCCATCAATGAACAGCTTGTAATACAGGCACGTAAATATTTGGGCCTGTTGAAGGGATGCACACCTTAAGCATATGTATCTATGCATACACATATCTTTAACTGGATGATTAATGCTCTAGTTATCTGGCATGAAATAGCCTTAGATTTTATGTTTTCATCAGCATTTTAGAAAGTTTATGTTGCATTTATCATTAGAAATCATGATGCCAAACTATCCTTATGAAATGAACATTGTAATTACTACTTGTCAAATTGCTTCAGCAACACTGAAGATGTAATTATTGGAATCACATACTGGAAAAAAAATATGTGATTGCAAAGAGACAGGACAAAGGGAGGTAGCTGAAGGCAGAAAGGTCACTGCGGTTTTCTCAAGTCTTGCCGATAGACTGAAAATGGAGGAAAAGAGCACATTTCATTCTGGCTAGTATCAGCCCACATCCTGATGTCAGGAGAAACACGCTTTTAAGTCTGATGCTATTTAGCTTTTCAGCAGGCAAACTCCTTCAAAAGCATTCGAAGGTTCAGCACACAATGAATTTTAGATACCTCTCAAAACTGTCTGAAAAATAAATCTGTTTTTCTATGATAAGATTCAGCTGGTGATTTGTTAATGTTTCAGAGGCTGAATTCCTGCCACATTAAACATGATGTTTCCCTTGTTATCTAGAATGTCTTTAAGAAATTCCACTATCAGTTTATAAATTTCTCAGCTAGCCCATTGAAAGAGCCAGAGAAATTAAATGATCCTTCACTCTGTCGAGAAAAGAAAACCTATGGGTACAATTGAGTTCAGAAAGTACCTATCTCCTCAAATTTTCTTCTAAATATGTTTTGAAAAAGTAAAAATGTAGTAGCATGAAAGAGCTAATGTAAAAATAATGATAAATAAAATGTAAGAAAATTTATATTTTCTGCATGGAAAAATAACTGATTTTAATTGTTGACAGTGACAATGGAAGAACAAGACGAAAATTATCCTGGCAGTGAATTAGAAATCAGTAGATAGGAGCTGTACATTCTAGAACACGGCCAAGTGATCAGGAGACCAGAGCTGGACAGGAGGCTTCCACAGCTATGGGAGTGACTTTCAGGGATGCATTTCGGCAGAGCAGAGCAAGCAGAAGTCACCACAGTGACCCCAGGAGAAGGAGGGGAGAAGATTACATCCATGGGATGAAGCCTGCAGAGCCCAACTTTCTGAACAAGGGGAAATACATTCTGCCATTGTCATGATGGGAAAAATTAATTAACTCATGATTTATTATCTACTTATTTATTTAGTTTTTCAGCAACTGTGCTGAATGCCTGCTACATCCCAGGGATACAATATTGGCCAAGTAAGAATAAGTCCAACAATAACAGCATTTACAGTCTAGTAAAGACAGAATTAAACAAAAAAACAAATGAACAAGTTATAAATACAGTAACTGCATGCTGTGAAGTGCTAAGGTTTGCACAGTGTGGTGGAGAGTGGCCCTGGCATTGAGAGGGGCTCACGGAGACTCACCCAAGTCTGTGGGTTGAGGGTGGGGACCAAGAGCTGAGTGGCTGTAAGACCACCAGGTGCATACGGCGCCTCTGGGCTGCACAGCAGAGGTCTGGTTGAAGATACAAATCTGTGCACCAAGGTGGTAATTGAAGAGAAGGGCCTGGATGAGGTTACCAGAGAAGAAAGTCCCAGGAAGTTCCAGTTCTGACCAAGTAAGCCCTGTGTCCTTGGAAAGCAAACAGAGGGCCTGGAAGGCGGGTGAGGGCCTGGGAAGTAAATACCACAAAACCAGGAGCAGGGAAGGAGGAGGCTTCATCGGAAGGCTAAGTGCCCCTGCACGGTGGAGTCAGCTGAGTGTCATAACTGCATGATGACTGTGGAGGCCTCAAGACCTTAGAGAAGATTTGGGAGTGAAGTGATAAAGGCAGAAGCAAGGAAGCCAAACAGATTTACATTTCACTGCTCACCTCCTCCCATTGTCACCCACAGATCTTCAGACAAGCCTCCTGCATGCTCTCTGCGGTCACTGCACTCTCTTGGGTTGGTTCTCACTCTATATCAAGTCAGGTGGAATCCTTGCTTGGTTTCAGGGAAATACAGCTCTTTTCTGTGTTTATTCTCTCAACCTCAAACCACAGGGAATAATTACTGCAATTTCACTTTAATGCCACCTAATACCAAAAGCTTTCTCTGTGTGTATGACTATTGGTTGGATATCCACCTAGTAGTAGAAACTCTAGGTGATACGTGTATGTTGGGATTCAAGAGAGAATGGCAGAGTTTCACAGAGAAGTGACCCAGCTGATGCTCTCAGCAGCAGGCTTTGATAGTGCAAGCTGCTCACAATATTAATAGAGCATTTCTGGTGTAATGTAATTTTGTTTCATATTGTTTCAATTGTCATTCTCCTAACGATCAATGGGATTGAACAACTTTTCATTTATTCATTGGTTATTTGGAGACATCCTTTAGTGAGTTGCCTGTTCATGCTTTTTGCCCTTTTGTCGACACTTTTCTTTATTAATTTATAAATATTATTGTTATTATTACTGTAATGATTCCCTTGATAGTCATGGGTATTGCAAATGTTTTCTTTTCATCGGTGACTTTTTAAACAAACAAACTTAGTGGGGTCTTTGATCAATACAAGTTCCTTTTTCTTTATAGCCAAAGCTTTTTAATCCATTTAAGATTTTTCCCTCCTACTCTAATAACATAGGAGAGTCTATCACACTACTATCTTCTGGTAGTGTGATAGTTTTACATCTCACATTTAGATCTACAATCCATCTATATTTTATTTATTTCACCGTGTACTTCCATTTGATCCAGGACCACTCACCCAAAAGCCTTTCCTTTTTCGTTGCACAGTGCCAGCTTTGTTTTATTTATTTAATTTATTTAATTTAATTTTATTTTTCCATAGGTTCTTGGGGTACAAGTGGTATTTGGTTATGTGAGTAAGTTTTTTAGTGGTGGTTTGTGAGATTTTGGTGCACCCATAACCTGAGCAGTATGCACTGCACTCTATTTGGAGTCTCTTATCCCTTGTCCCCTTCCCATTCTTTCCCCCCAGGTCTCCAAAGTTCATTGTATCATTCTTATGCCTTTGAGACCTCATAGCTTAGTTCCCACATATCAATGAGAACATATGATGTTTAGTTTTCCATTCCTGTGTTACTTCACTTATAATAATAGTCTTTGATCTCATCCAGGTTGCTGCAGATCCCATTAAGTCTTTCCTTTTTTATCACTGAATAGTATTCCATCATATATATATATATATACTGCAGTTTCTTTATCTACTCATTGATTGATGGCCATTTGGGTTGGTTCCAAGATTTTCCAATTGCAAATTGTGCTGCTATAAAATGTGTATGCAAGTATATTTTTGATATAATGACTTCTTTTTGTCTGGGTAGATACCCAGTAATGGGATGCTGGATCAAATGGTAGTTCTTCTTTTAGTTATTTAAGGAATCTCCACACTGTTTACCATAGTGGCTGTACTATTTTACATTCCCACCAGCAGTGTAGAGGTGTTTCCTAATCACCACATCCATGCCAATATCTACTGTGTTTTAATTTTTGATTATGTCCATTCTTGCAGGAGTAAGGTGGTATCACATTGTAGTTTTGATTTGCATTTCCCTGATCATTAGTGATGTTGAGCATTTTTTCATATGTTTGTTGGCCATTTGTACATCTTCCTTTAGAATTGTCTATTCATTTCCTTAGTCCACTTTTGTATTTTTCAGAATTTCAGAAATGACTCATTTATGTATTTATTTTGTATTTTACTTTAAGTTCTGGGATACATGTGCAGAATGTGCATACTTGTTAGATAGGTATACATGTGCCATGGTGGTTTGCTGCACCTATCAACCTGTCATCTAGGTTTTAAGCCCTGCATACATTAGGTATTTGTCCTAATGCTCTCCCTCCCCTTGCCTCCCACCTGCCGACAGACCATGGTGTGTGATGTTCCCCTCCCTGTGTCCACGTGTTCTCACTGTTCAACTCACACTTATGAATGAGAACATGCAGTGTTTGGTTTTCTGTTCCTGTGTTAGTATGCTGATGATAATGGCTTCCAGATTCGTCTATGTCCCTGCAAAAGACATGAACTCATCCTTTTTTATGGCTGCATAGTATTCCACAGTGTATATGTATCACATTTTCTTTATCCAGTCTATCATTGATGGACATTTGGGTTGGTTCCAAGTCTTTGCTATTGTGGATAGTGCTGCAGTAAACATACGCGTGCATGTGTCTTTATATTAGAATGATTTATAATCCTTTGGGTGTATACTCAGTAATGAGATTGCTGGGTCAAGTGGTATTTCTGGTTCTAGATCCTTGAGGAATCGCCACACTGTCTTTCACAATGGTTGAACTAATTTACACTCCCACCAACAGTGTAAAAGCATTCCTATTTCTCCACATTCTTGCCAGCATCTGTTGATTCCTATCTTTTTAATGATCGTAATGATCACCATTCTAACTGATGTGAAGTGGTATCTCATTGTGGTTTTGATTTGGATTTCTCTAATAGCCCACTTTTTTTTTTTTTTTTTGAGAAGGAATCTTGCTCTGTCACCCAGGCTGCTGGTATGCAGTGGTGCAATCTCAGCTCACTGCAACTTCCACCTCCCGGGTTCAAGTGATTCTCCTGTCTCAGCCTCCCGAGTACCTGGGACTACAGGCACACACCACTGCACCTGGCTAATTTTTTTGTATTTTTAGTAGAGACGGGGTTTCACCATGTTGGCCAGGCTGGTCTCAAACTCCTGAACTCAAATGATCCACCTGCCTCAGCCTCCCAAAGTGCTAGGATTACAGGCATGAGCTACTGCGCCCAGCCAATAGCCCACTTTTTGATGGAATTGTTTGTTTTTTTCTTACTGATTTCTTTGAGTTCGTTGTAGATTCTGGATATTAGTCCTTTGTCAGATGTATAGATTGTGAAGATTCCACTCTGTGGGCTGTCTGTTGACTCTGCTGACTGTTTCTTTTGCTATGCAAGAGCTCTTTAGTTAAATCCTAACTATTTATCTTTGTTTTTATTGCATTTACTTTTGGGTTCTTGGTCATTAAATCCTTGCCTAAGCCAATGTCTAGAAGGGGTTTTCCAATGTTATCTTCTAGAATTTTTATAGTTTCAGGTCTTATATTTAGTTTCAGGTCATTATATTTCCCCACTTTATGTTTTTGTTTTCTTTGTCAAAGATCAGTTGGCTGTAAGTATGTGGGTTTATTTCTGGGTTCTTTATTCTGTTCAATTGGTCTGTGTGCCTATTTTTATACCAGTACCATGTTGTTTTGGTGACTATGGCCTTATAGTTTGAAATCAGGTAGTGTGATGCCTCCAGATTTGTTCTTTTTGCTTAGTCTTGCTTTGGCTATGTGGGCTCTTTTTGGTACCAAATGAATTTTAAAATTGTTTTTTCTAATTCTGTGAAGAATGATGTTGGCATTTTGATGGGGATTGCATTGAATCTGTAGATTGCTTTTGGCAGTATAGTCAAAGACCTCTACAAGGAAAACTACAAAACACTGCTGAAAGAAATCATAAATGACACAAATTGAAATACATCCCATTCTCATGGATGGATAGAACAAATATTGTGAAATGGCCAGCTTTGTTTTAGATGAAGTTTCCCTGTGTGCTCTCTTTTCTCCTGACTGTTCATCGATCTGTTTTTAATCCCTTTCACTAGTGCCACACTGTCATATGAACTTACTTTTCCAATAAATCTTGATATTGGGCAATGTATGTTCTTATCTTTGCTCTTCCTCAAAATTTTTTGCTATTCTTGTTTCTTTCTGTTTCTACATAAATCTTATATTAGCATGTCTGTCATCAACACACAAATAAAAATAGCCAAATGGAATATAAGGAGAATTTTTACTCTCATAATATTTCTTCCTCCAATTTGAGAAAATGGTATGTTCTTTCATTTGTTTAGGTCGTCACCCACTTCTCTCAATAATCTTTTTATAATTTTGGTATAGAAGTGTTACACATATTTAGACAGATTGTTTTCTAGATATTTGATAATTTTTGATACTATGGTAAATAGCATGATTAAAATTTTTTATATTAAATGCTAGAAAATAAAATAATTTTTGTATAGTGACATTGCATTCAGCAAGCCTAACTCACCTAAATTATTAAATTTGATAATTTATAGAAAATTACTTTTATAACCATGTGTTATCTGTAAATGAAGATACATGTATTTCTTTACTTAAAACATTTTACCATGTATTTACATGCCTTATTTCACTGACAAGAAACTCCTATAAAATGTTGACTAAAATTGTTAATAATAAATATCTTTTTCTTATTCATGATCTGAAGATAGAAGTTTTTAATATATTAATATTGGATCTAAGATTTGTTTTGGGCTCCAGTGATACCATTTTTCAGAGAAAGAAGGTAATTTTTATAGCAAATATTTATAAGGTATTTAAAAATAATTAATAAATATTGAATTTTATCAAAAATGTTTTTGTCATTTACCTAGATAATTTTTATTTTATTTTCTTAATATATAAAAATATATTAATATAAACTCAGTTTTTATATTTATCTATTTTATATATCAAGGAACCCATTTTACTTATATTTGTTTGTCATATTTAAATCCACATTTAAAATGTAAATTGTCCAGTAATCCATATTGTCAGATCTGTGAATCAAGGTAATACTGGTATCATAAAACCCATTACAATGAATTCTATATTTTTCATTTTACCATGAAGAATTGATATAGTCTTGGTTTTGCTGAGAATTCTCAGTTTGCTGAGAATGATGGTTTCCAGCTTCATCCATGTCTCTGCAAAGGACATGAACTCATCCTTTTTTATGGTTGCATCGTATTCCATGGTGTATATGTGCCACTTTTTCTTTATCCAGAAATACCATTTGAGCCAGCAATCCCATTACTGAGTATATACTCAAAGGTTTATAAGTCATTCTACTATAAAGACACATGTACACATATGTTTATCGCAGCACTATTCACAACAGCAAAGATTTGGAACCAACCCAAGTGATAGTCTTGGTTATTTATTTAGTAAAAGTTTGGAAGAATTTATCAATGAAGCCATCTGACACATGAGTCTACATTGCAGTAAGGTTTTAATAACAGCTTCTGTGTCTTTAAGAGCTAGGTATCCATTCAAATTTTCTATTTATTCTTGTATAATTTTGATGTGTGATGTCTGTCTAGGAAATTGTTTTATTCAAATTTAAATATATTGACATAAACTCATTCATCATTTCCTCTTATGGTAGTTTCTATTTTGTTTGCTGGTGACCACCTTATATTCCTCATATTGGCAATTGAGGAATACAATGGAAAGAAGTGCATATCTTATACTTTACTTAAGAAGTCTCTAGGGAAGCCCCAAGACAATATGGGACAAAACCAAAAGCACAAGAGAAATATGAAGCATCTGGCATATATAGTTAGAAAACAAATAAACACAATCCAAATCCTAGCCAGATTAACATAGAATCTCACAGTAAAGACATTTTTGCCTCAGTTTCTATTATCTGATAATTATATCTGGCTTTTGACAAAATAAAATACTATGTGATAAGCTAGAAAGTAAGAAAAAATAGTCTAAAGAGACAAACGTGAAAATGAACTCAGATATTGCATGGATTTTAGAAGTATTAGAGTATTTAAAGTAACTATGAATAATATGTTAAAGGCTGTCATAGTAAAAGAAGGCAATACTCAAAATTAGACAATGTAATCAAAGAGATAAAAATGCTAAGAAAGAAAGAAAAAGAAAGGCTACAAATCGAAACACTCTAATAGGAAATAATGAATGTTGTTGATGGGCTCATCAGTGGAATGAATTCTGCCAAGAGTCAGTGACTTAAAAATATGTCAATAGGAACTTCACAATAAAAATGACTGAAAATTTTACAATAGAAATTCAAGAACTGTAGAAAAATTTCAAAAGGTATATGTAACATATACATAGGGGATGGAAAAGATAATCCATACTAATACTAATCAGAATAATACTGGACTAGAGAAATTAGCTTAGGACAAAGGTGACTTCAGAACAAGAAAAAATGTTCAGAGATCGGGGCATTACATGATATGTGGTTCACTTCTTCAGTAAAGCATAGCAATAGTAAACGTGGACATACCTAACAACAGAGCATCAAGTTATACAAATCAACACTCAACAGGACTGAAAAGATAAAGAGACGAATCTACTACTACAGCTGGAAAATTCAATACCTCCCCTTCAGTAATCAAGAGATACGGCAGGCAGAAAATCAATAAGGACATAGTTGAACAGAACCTGAACAGAACCATCAGCTTGCTCTAACTGCTGTTTATAAAATACTCCATGCAGCAGCTCTAACTGCTATTTATAAAATACTCCATGCAGCAATAGCAGAATACACATTGTCCCACTCATGGAACATTAACCAAGATGGCGACATGCTGGACTGTAAAACACACCTAAAAATGTCAGAGAATACACAGCATATAAAGTATATTCCCAGATCACACTGTAATTGACTGCAAATCAGTAGCAGAAAAATGGATGGAAAGAAAAAACCCGAATATTTAGAGATTGAACAGTACACACTTAAATACACAGGAGTCAAAGAACTTTCAAGAGAAATTTTAAAATATTTTGAGCTAGATAAAATTGAAAATACAACTTATCAAAATTTGAGGGATGTAGTGAAAGCAGTACTTAACAGGGAAATTTATGGCATTAAGTGCACATCATAAAAAAGGAAAGATATAAAATTAATAATCTAAGCTTCCACCTTAGGAAGAAGAAAAGAAGAAAGGCCAGAATGATCATCTGGACAAGGATTAGGCGTGGAGAAACCAGTGTACACCCATGTGGACCTCAACATAGATTCCATAAAGAAATATTTATAGAAATATGTATGTACATGTGTAGATTCCTGCTCTGTCACTCACTAGGGCAATGACATCCCAATTTCGAAGATAATATGAAATACCCAGATCTTTGCTTCAATTGCTAATCTCCAGTAAAAGGAACCAGGGCTCACCAGAGAAATTGTGGATTCTAGGAGTAGAACAGGAAACAGACAAGGTAAGCTGGGGGCACTTTGTAGCGCTAGAAAATTAATAACTGCTGGAAAAATAAAAATGAGCAGCCACATTGCCGGGGCATGTCAGGGCCACAGGAGCCAAAGGAAAGATCTGGCCTGCAACTGAAACTGGAATGATTTAACAATAATGACAACAAAAAGCAGCATTGGTTCATAATCCAATTTATAAAATAAATATCTATGAGTTTATAGTGATATGAACGAATGGGTAAATATGTAAATATTTAATAGACAAACCTCCCTTGCAGAGGAATTCCAAATAAGGTGGCAGGCTCCACGCTCGTAAAGGAGGAGAGTGTAACTCCCGCTGCATAAGTGAAGGCCATGCATGGTGAATTTGCTCCAGTGAGTCTGGAAAGTGGGAGAAGGGAGTAACTTTCCTGTGGAGAAACCTGGCAGAGGCCACAACTGCCAGGTGAGGCGGGTGCTACAGTGACGAGTCATTGACCAAAGGTGCCTTGACAGAGTGTAATAAAAATAGCACTTTACTTCTATGGTCTTCTTCCCCAAATTCCATAATCCCAACTGGATCATCAGAAAAACCCCAACTGAGAGAAATTCTACAGCATACCTGACCATTACTCTTCAAAACTATCCCAATCATTGAAAACAAGGAAAATCTGAGAAACTGCCAGTGGCTAGGGGTCTAGGGAGATGTGACAACTGCATACACAGTGGCATCCCGGATGGGGTCCTGGAACAGAAAAATAACATCAGGTTAGCAACTAAGGAATCCCGAATAGGCTATGGACATTATTAGTCAATGATTATTATGACGCAAACATGTGATCATTATGTCAAGCTAGGGAACACATCTCCCATCTTGTCAAATAATTTATTGAGCATATTTATCAACTGTTGTTAAGTCAAGTCTGTCTGATAGCCTTGTTTGATTTCTGATCTCCTGATGTTTGATTTTTATTGAAATTAAATGTCCTGATTGTGCGGAGTCAGTGCAGTCTCTGTGTGTGCTTGGTGACATCTGAGTGAATGTCACACGCTTGTGTAAATGATAGCAGAGATAATGGGGGCTCCAGATGATACCATCTTTCCCCAAAGTGGAGCCATTTGACACTGGCTGGTGGCCCAGCTAGAGGCAGATGACGCCTGCTCACCAAGGACGGAGGTCACCCAGTTGTGTCTCAGCCTCTCTTTGAGGGGACCCTTCTTCTCACTCACCCATGCTTCTAGGGGTCACATTTGGAGCTCCAGCTTCAGCCCCTTGAGATTTAAAATCAGTTTCTGTTCCTCAGACTCGTCCCCTCTTCCCTCCAGGGCCAGCCTTCACTACATCCCTGGCCACATCAGCCCTCAGGGATTTGGTCTTTATGGGGAAAGATAGGAAGAGTATTTTAAGACATTTAAAGTAGAAAATATTTT
The DNA here is from genome assembly GCF_002776525.5 of Piliocolobus tephrosceles. Classification (NCBI taxonomy): domain Eukaryota; kingdom Metazoa; phylum Chordata; class Mammalia; order Primates; family Cercopithecidae; genus Piliocolobus; species Piliocolobus tephrosceles. The sequence continues at coordinate 598,624 of NC_045448.1, read as the reverse complement.
TGGCCTTGGGGAAAAATGTTAAGGCTCTGAGAAAGAAAAATAGCCTTAGATTCCTGACGACACTGACTTCCCAAAAATGGCAAATGTTGCATGGAGAAGGAGAGAGATCTTCCCCATGAGCTGGCAGGACAGTCATGAGGGCAATGCCTTGGAGGCATGTGAGAATTGGGTAAATTCGGTGGCACACACTAGTGATTTGAACAACAGTTTATGGCTCTCTCCCCTCTCTATTTTTTCTTTACAGTTTTATTCCCTCAGGTTCATATTACCCTTTTTTCTAAAACTAATGTGATTTTTGAAACAACAGATGTGATAAACCAACATTAAATTACGTTCCCAAATTTAAAAAAAGGTTTAGAAGAAAGTAGTTTCATAATCAATGTTTGATAAGCACAATTATTTTTTAACATGTAAGACTTTACCAACTTAAATCTAGATAGTACATTAAAGTTTAAAAGTCCAGTTTGTAGGGGTATATCAATAGTGAAATAATTTAAAAGCTTCTTTATTTCTGGCATAATATTCTATTTCTATTTTCACTTATAAAACATACTATACGTTTGTATGCAAAATGTAAGGTGCCAATACCTTTGTTGAGTTTTGAAAATATTTATTAATTAAGGAACATCAACATATAAAATTATCTTCCAAATAAACTTTATGTTGATCAATAATTTCTGGATCAAATTAACTTTAAGCAAACAAGAGAAATATGTACAGCTGTCACAGTGTAATAAAATGAAAAATGATCACTTCATCAATTTGAGTCAACTGGACATTTTCTGCATAGTTTATAACGTACAGAAGCTGGAAGATGCATGCCTGATACATTTCCTGGGAATAAATGTATCATCTCTGAAACTCTTATGGCTCCAATAAGGAACTCCTCATGGTTGCTTTGGAAATTCCACTTAAGATGAAGATAGTGTTTTCTTTCCTCCAATGTGATCAGCAGTGCTGATAATCAATATATAATTACCAGGCTTCTCATGCCTGTTTCTAACAGACTAACACTTTTCTAGGAAATGCTAAGCAACTTCCATCTCACTCCTGGAACACAAGCCCCAGCCATATGAATAACAAACATTTATCCTGTTTATATGGGAAGTCATAGGAACACATGGTTTCCTAACCAGGACATCAAGGTCTTTGGAGGAATCTTGCAGCCTGTTCCTGGCAGCTTTCTCTCCCCTCCTTCCTAGGCCACCAGAGCTGGCATGGAGCCAGCGGGAAGGTGGCATTTCTGCTCAGCAAGCAACTAAGAGACGCCTGCCCCTGGCAACAGAAAGTTCTAACGAGGACCCAGGTTTTTAAACAGCTAGAGTCTCCGTGTTTCTTCTGATTATGGTAGAAAATAAAGCCAAAAAAAAATAAGCCTTTATAAAAACAGCATGGGTGTTTTTGTGATAGATTGCTAAGGGGTAAAAAAGGCAACTACGTTAGAAATGTGAGCCTGGCAAGAGGGAACAGCTAGCATTAAGGACCTGCCAAAATTCTAAATTCACTTTCTTTTCTATGCCAGAGTGAATTTAAAATAGATATATAAATGTCTGTTTCATTTATATTCTTTAGTGAAAGCCAAATACATAAGCAAAATAAAATTTAAAATACTACTATTGAATAAACAATTTGAATACCCCTATGACGTAAGACATAATAGAAGCTTGGACCTTCCCTTAAAGTAAATGGAGGAGGCTGCAGAGAGAAGGCTGTCTCACCAAACTGCAGAAGAAAAGCATAGCCCTCCAGCAGGAAATGGAAGATGGTGATTTCAGGACATTTGTCAGCTAAAGTTTTCACAAAACAGCTTTATGTAGCCTTTTGAATAAATGCTGTGCACGGTTGTGTGGAAGAGATATTATTAGGAGGGGCTGAACTCTTAAAATGATGAAATTGAGTTTACTGTAAAATTGTAGAGGTGAAGGAAATAAAAATAAGCTTCTATAAGTTATATGGGAAACAGAACTTCAAAATCAAGAGAAAGAGAAGTTTTAACTTCCTTACGTCTATTTGTTTAGGCTCTCCAGTGGGAGGTCGGTATTAGCACACACTACATTAAACATCTTGCACAGAAAAAGTCAGCATATTCTCTGTCAGCCAATGGAAGAGAGTGGAGTAAACCAGTGATTACTTAACACACATGCTTTAAAACAGCAAACTATTAGACGCAATGTGGAGTATATTTATGGTCTGTTACATTTTACGAAATGGTTTTATTTGGTTTATTTTTAAAATACGGCATTTTAGCAATCTTCTGATAAGATGGAACATTGAAAAGCTCAGAACAAAACCCATGGAATGATCAGCTTCTCTACGAGCAATGACACCCACTTTTCTGGTTTCTTTCTTTCTTTCCACTAATGAAATCATTACAGTTTTGTTAGGTCTAATTAAAGACCAGGAAGGCATTTGGACGGAAAAAAAGGTATCAAGTTTTGTGTATTTGTGATGTGTTTTCTACAGCCAGGACCAAGCCCTTGAAACCAAACTTCAACAAAGAAGCATAATTTCATAATGAAGAAAAGAAAGAACCCAGTAAATACCTAATTCCAGACTTTCCTTTGTCATAAAGTCAGTGATCTTCATGCACACAATTTCACATACAAATTCTCATTTCTTATTTATAATCCCTTTCTATTTACTGAGGAGGTCATCTCTTGATGTGGTTGAAAATACGTTACTCTGTAACTATGATTTTTCTCATGATAAAAGTGAGATGAAGGACAAGTCAGCTATTATTATGGGATATATGCGGATGTGCTGGGATGGAGTCCTCCACAAAAAATCACGGGGGCAGAGCACGCTCTGAAGTCTCGGAGCTTCTTACCTGAGAATGTTGATTCTGAGTCACTCCAGTGGCTTCCAGGAGTTGCCAACTTTTAAAAAATTGTGTTCCACTATTCCAAATCTGGTCTCCTTCTTTGCTGAGAAAGATGGAAGGCAGATGGCAGGCATGACATGGGGCTTCCGTAGGGGCTCCTGCTGTGGGGTAATCCTTGATAAAAGAAAAACGTCAGCCAAATTAAATTTAAAAGACTTTGAGCAATGAATGAATTGCGAACCAGACTGCCTTCTGAGCCAGAGTAGGTTCAGATGTTCCAGCACAACCATTCAGTGGAAGATTTATGGACATTGAAGGGAAAGTGACCTACAGAAAATGGGAGGGACAGAAACAGCTGGATTGGTTGTAGCTCAGCATTTGCCTTATTTGCCTTATTTGAACACAGTTTGAACAGTTGACTACATTTGATTGGCTGAAACTCAGTGGCTGGCACAAGTGTAGGCTACGGTCTACGTACCCCTCTCCTTGTTACGTTCATGATGTGCAGAAAAACCTTTAGGCTGACCTTAAAATCTCTAAGGAGGCAGCTTTAGGCTAAACTTGATTTAACACCCTCAAGATACCCGATTCTTTTGCAGATTTGAGTCAGGGTGGCTTCAGCCTAAGGAAGAGCTTGCTGGGCTCCTTGTAAGGGTGGGAGGTTGGAGGAGCCGCTGCCTGGGGTGCACAGTGTGTAGCTGCCCTGCTGAATCTTCTTGGATACTGTTATGGGATTTGGGGGGGGGTGTTGTTTTTCTGGCTGGATAATCCACTCTGTGGCTGGTGGGGCCTTTGCCTGAGTTTTGCTCTGGCCTGCTGAGCTCTTTTCGCCCACTTGGCCTGGCAGGCTGCACTTGGCTCACACTACCAGCCTCGGTAGTTGAGAGGGCAATATTGCCCACCTGTGACTCTGGGTGGCATTTTCCCGCCAGCCAGTGCTGCAGGCCCCAAAGGCTGTGGTGTCAGGAGGGCCATGGCACAGGGGCTGTGTGGGGAGGTTCTGAACCATGGAACGTGGGCAGAAGTGGCGTAGCCAGTGCTAGGCCAGGACCTTTCCACTTTCTGCACCATCTCCCAGCCCTCTTTCTCCTATAGAGACAGCCGTGGAAACCTCGGGAGGCTTGGCAGACCCAGACTGGATGTGTCCTGAGCCAGAAAAGGCATGACGCCACTGAGACCCTGGTCTGTCTCTATTTCCACAGCCAATATAAATTACCCTCAGCAAGACAACACCAGAGAGAAACGCTTCCACCACACCCAGAAATGGTTCCGGGGGCTAGAGATTGAGACAGTCCCTAGCCACTGTGCAGTTCTTCAGTACTTCAGGGCCCACAGAACAAAGGGGCTAATAGGAGGCCCAGGAGTTACTGCTGCCCTGAGGGAAGAGAGGATTGTCTCCTGTGCCCAGAGGCCCCATGGGAATGGTCCTAACTTGCCCTGTCCAGGATAAAAGCCAGGAGAGGCCCACACGAGCCCCAGGCAGGAGGGACCCCCAATGGAGCAGCCACTGAGGATGGAGAGTCCAAGAGCTGCGGGGCTGATGGGGGCCTAGGGGCAGCGCAGAGCTCTGTGTGGGTTCCAGCTGCGGCCACGCGACCTGTGCCAGGCACAGAGGCAACAGAGGCTGAGCACGTTCCCCTCCCACGCACCTGAGCACACGTTCATTGCATCCGCTGTCTCCTGTTTTCCTTCTAACATTACAGGTAAATGGATGCCTTTTCATAACTTATATATTTATATATTTCTGCTTATTATATTTCTGCTTATTATAACCTACCCAGTCTCAGGTATTCTAGTATATCAGCACAAAACAGATCATGACATCCTGTGTCTCAAAATGCAATTTAGGTTTTCCAAATTTCTGAAAATATTTAAATAGTTTTGCTTCATGTGCTCAGTTTTCCATATTTGCTGGTTTTTTATAGGAATATTTCTCCTGAATGTGGGCACTACCATAAATCATTCTTTATCTAACTCACTGAATTAGTGGATCCCTCCCAAGACCTCTATTTTGATTTGCTGTGTCCTACAAAGTTAGATAGTCCCAAGGCCAGCATGTGTGTATTCCTAGCCAGGGATTCACCTATTTATGGAAAGTAAGCTGTATTTCTTCCCAAGCCAATTTATATAGTTTTGCTTATCATTATATCATTTAAGTGAATTAAATACTAATATTCATAATTCCTGAGCAAGGACTAAATTGAATACTCTGGAAAGATTTGTAAATATTGGAGTACATTTTGATTAAAGGAAAAGCATAAATAAATAAATATGTAACTTAGAAATAGCCTACACTAAGATAATTTTTCAAGTGTCTTTAAAGTTATGTTCACTTTGGATTGGAAATCTCTGAGAAACATTTTAGGTGAAGTTTAAGTAGCAAAGACTATTCCTACCTCTAGTCATCAACCCATATCAAAGAACAGGAACAGCACCTTTATTTAAATATTGGCCAGTGAATAATTATTTGTATGGTATATATTTCTAATGTTCATTATATTGATATATCATTATTATTATTCTTTTCTGTAAGTGACGTATTGAATTCTGTTTCTAAACACTTTTTGGTATTTTGGAGAGAAGGGAGTATTAACAGGAAGGATTTGTTTAATCCCTTCATCTGTATAACAAACAAAAATGACACTGGACTATGACTTCTTCTGGCCTCTAACATGGGCATTTCATCAGCTGCCATGATTTTGCCAAGTGACTATTCGGAAATAATGCCATCTATATTAGTCTGTTTTCACACTGCCATAAAGAACTACCACTACCAGAGACAAGGTAATTTATAAAGAGGTTTAACTGACCCAAAGTTCCACATGGCTGGGGAGATCTCAGAAAACACAATCATGGCAAAAAGTGAAGGGAAGCAAGGCATGTCTTACATGATGGCAGGAGTGGCAGGGGAAGTGCCACACTCTTAAACCATTGGATCTCGTGAGAATTCTCTCACTATTATGAGAACAGCATGGGGAAAATCCACCCCCATGATCCAATTACTTCCCACCAGGTCCATCTCCTGATACATGAGGATTACAATTCGACATGAAATTTGGGTGGGGACACAGAGCCAAACTATATCATTCCAACCCTGCACCCTCCTCCCAAATTGCATGTCCTTCTCACATTGCAAAATCAACCATGCCTTCCCAACAGTCCCCCAAAGTCTTAACTAATTCCAGCATGAACTCAAAATTCCAAGTCCAAAATCTCATCTGAGACCAGGCAATTCCCTTCTGACTATGAACCTATAAAATCAAAACCAAGTTAGTTACTTTCAAGATACAATGGGGGTACATGCATTGAGTAAATGCTTCCATTCTAAATGGGATAAATTGGCCAGAATGAAGGGGCTACAGGCCCCCATGCAAGTCCATAATCCAGCAGGGCAGTCATTAAATCTTAAAGCTCCAAAATAGTCTCCTTTGATTCCATGTCTCACATTGAGGGCATCCTGATGCAAGAGGTTGGCTTCCAAGGCCTTGAGTAGCTCCACCTTATGGCTTTGCAGGATTCAGCCCCCACAGCTTCTCTCATGGGCTGGTATTGAGTGCCTCCAGTGTTTACAGGTGCACAGTGCAAGCTGTTAGTGGATCTACCATTCTGGGGTCTGGAGGATGGTGGTCCTCTTTTCACAGCTCCACTAGGCAGGGACTCTTTGTGGGGGCTCCAAACTCACATTTCCCTTCTGCAATGACCTAGCAGAGCTTCTCCATGAGGGCCCCACCCCTGCAGAAAACCTTCTGCCTGGACATCCAGGTGTTTCCATTCATCCTCTCAAATCTAGGAGTAGGTTCCTAAACCTCAATTCTTGCTTTCTGCAAACCAGCAGGTCCTACACCATGTGGAAGATGCCAAGGCTTGGGCTTGCACCCTCTGAAGCCATGTCGCAAGTTGTACTTGGCTCCTTTTAGTCATGGCTAGAGCTGGAGTGGCTGGGATGCAGGGCACCCTGTCCTGAGGCTGCAGAGAGCATCTGTGGCCTGGGCTTGGCCCACAAAAACACTTTTTCCTGACAGGTCTCTGGGCTTGTGATGGAGGGACTGCTGTAAAGGTCTCCAACAGGCCCTGGAGACAGTTTCCCCAATGTTTTGACTGTTAACTTTTGGTTTCTCATTACATATGCAAAGTTCTGAAAGCGGCAGCTTGAAATTCACCCCAGAAAATGGGTTTTTCTTTTCCTACCACATAGTGACAGGCTGCAAATTTTTAAAATGCTCTGCTTCCCTTTTAAACATAAGCTCCAATTTTAGATGATCTCTTTGTGATGCATATGACTATATGCATTAGAAACATCCAAGTCACATCTTGAACACTTTGCTGCTTAGAAATCTCTTCTGCCAGATACCCTAAATCATCTCCCTCAAATTCAAAGTTCCACAAATCTCTAGGGCAGGGGCAAAATGTCACCAGTCTCTTTGCTAAAGCATAGCAAGAGTGACCTTTATTCCAGTTCTGCGTAAGTTCCTTATCTCCATCTGAGATCACCTCAGCCTGGACTTCATTGTCCATATCACTATGAGCATTTTGGTCAAAACCATTCAACAAGTCTCTAGGAAGTTCCAAACTTTCCCACATCTACCTGCCTTTTCCTGAGCCCTCCAAACTGTTGCAACCTCTCCCTGTAACCCAGTTTCCAAAGCTGCTTCAACATATTCGGGTATCTTTATAACAGTACCCCACTTCTGGTACCAATTTTCTGTATTAGTTTGTTTTCACCCTTTTATATAAAAAAACTACCTGAGACTGGATAATTTATAAAGAAAATAGGTTTAATTGATTCATAGTTCTGCATGGCTAGGGAGACCTCAGGAAACTTACAATCATGGTGGAAGGTAAAGGGGAAACATGGTATGTTTTACTTACATGGCAGCAGAGAGAGAGAGAGAGTGAGGTGGGAAGTGTCACACTTTTAAACCATCAGAACTCATGAGAGCTCACGAGACCAGCAGGGAGGAAATCCTCCCCCATGATCCCATCACCTCCTACCAGGTTCCTTCCCTGACATGTGGGGATTACAATTTGACATGAGATTTGGGTGAGAACACAAAGTCAAACCATATCACCATCCAAAAAATAAAGGAAGCAATACTGTGTTTTCCATTGTCATTACATCAACATGTGCAGAAAATACTTGTAAATAAACAGTGTTGGTCTCATGCACTAAAAAGAAGAGATAAAAAGAGGACCCCCTAAGAACAGCAGGATAAACACCTTCATCCTTAGAGGAGGCAACATTCCAGTCCTAATGGCTGGTCCTTATTAAGCATGTGCCATGTATCTGGCACAGAGCTGGGCATTTAAGGCATTTCATCCCAAATCCTTAAAACCACCCATTAGAAAAGTATTATTGTCCTCATTCTCACACAGGCAAGCTGAGGCTTTAGATAATCAAAACTAGTATTCTAAGGTCATTTCAAGTGAGAGAACTCATACTCACATAAAATCTTCCCTGATCTAAGGTCCATTTTCTTCTTGATATTCCACATGCTTATAAAATGAGAGAAGAAAATGGAAAGAGAACCAAGTTCTGTCTGTGCCCAGTGGTACCCTTGGTGGTGTTGTGGGCCAACTTGTGTCCCCAAATTTATATGTCAGGGTCCAAACCCTGCATCTCAGAAGGCTACAGTGATTGGAGATGAGGCCTTTATAAGGAAAGTGAGTTAAATGAGTATATAACGGTTGGCCTCGATCCTACGTGACTGGTGTCCTTATAAGAAGATCAGAACACAGACACACACAGGGGGCTGACCCTGTGAGGACATGGGGAGGAGACGTGTCTGCAAGCCGAGGAGAAAGGCCTCCGAAAGAACCAACCTGTCAATGTCTTAATAATATTAGACTGCTGGCCTCCACAACTGTAAAGAAGTCAGTTTCTGCTGTTTAAGCTGCCCAGGCTGTAGTGTCTCATGATGGTGGCCCAGGAAGTCACACAGTAGTGCAGAATGTCAGTCGGAGAACCACAGCAATTCCTACGGAAGGACCACTTCATGTGAAGATTAGCATAAACTTCCCTGAATACCAACATCATTACAAGACACATCAGCCTAAACTCATCAACCTATGTCAAGATGTGAATTTGAACTGAAGAGAAATGTACACTGGGCAGGTTAAATCCTGCCAGCTTCATTCTGTGTGTGTGTGCAAATTTCTGAACTCTAATTTTTATGTCAGAGAAACTGCCCTAACAATCAATGAACTCCAAAGGCCGATCTGCATATTAAAGGCTCAGGAATAATCCCCTGCTGATTTTGGCTTCTCATCTCAAACAGGCATTTCATACTTGTACCATCCATCCTGGGGACTTCTGTCTCTGTGATGCCAAGAGAACAGCAGGTACCCCTAAGTGAACACAGGGTAAACCACAGCCAGCAGGGTAGCCTGGGCCTATTAATTCAGTAAGAATGAGCTATAATTGCTTTAAGTGGAACTGGAAATGTCACTGCCATTTAACAACTGCATTTAAAATTACGCCTGAGTGAGCTATAGTGCATTACAAACAAGTAGGATGGTAAACCCTAGTAATCATTGCCCAGAGCCTAGGACACCCACAAGTCTTCCCTACCTGCCCTGAATTGTCAGAGAAAATAAAAGTGGCTGCCTTGAAGGTAGCCAGAGGCCCCAAGGTCATAGGAGAGCAGAGATTTGCCCCTGCTGGCTCTCTGAGAGGGTTGCCATAGAAACAGGAGGAAAGATGAGTCCAGCCTGTATAGGCTGGCCACAGCCAGACAGCCAGGCATAGAACAGACATGGGCAGGAAGTTGCAAACCTTGCCTTCATGTCCCTAGTGTGAGCCATTTTCAGTGATCAGAAAAGTTGCTTTGGAGTCCTTGATGTTTCTAACCCATTGTATTAGTCCATTCTCACACTGCTATAAAGAACTGTTCAAGGTGGGGTTATTTATAAAGAAAAGAGCTTTAATTGACTCACAGTTCCTCAGGGATGGGGAGGCCACAGGAAACTTACAATCATGGCAGAAGGGGAAGCAAACACATCCTTCTTTACATGGCGGCAGCAAGGAGAAGTGTCCAGCAAAAGTGGGAAAAGCCCCTTATAAAACCATCAGACCTCATGAGAACTATCAGGAGAACAGCATGAGGGTAACTGGCCCCATGATTAAATTACCACCTATGGGGTCCCTCCCATGACACATGGGGATTATGGGGGCTACAATTTGAGATTTGGGTAGGGACACAGACAAACCATTTCACTGATTAAGGAGGGTTAGAATAAAAATGCTATGAACAAACATCCTGGAATTTCTGGAGGCATTAATTCAGAGGTTGAAAGGCCATATTTGGGCAAAACCGTCAGATATTGCCTCCTCAGTGTGTTACTTTTGGAGAGAAATCATTATTTCCTAATAATTTCCTAATATACAAAAGAATTTTTAGAGGAAAAGGGAGGGATAGCATTTTTCTTGGGTAAGGAGGGAGACATCCTGAGTGCTGGTGAAAATCATACAAGCTTTGGAATTGGCCAAGTCAGACACCAAACCATGCTTCCAGCGCTCACGAGCTATGTCCTTTCAGGCAAAGGATGCTACTTCTGAGCCTCAGTTTCCTCATGTGAGTAGAATCACCTCTCCCACAGGGCAGCACAGAAGCATTTAGGGAATGTGTCCATCTCTAGATATCTGTTTCCCATGGTGGCCAAGTCAGCCCATCTAAGGTCACTCTCCTGCAGGGGAAATCTATAGACAAAGAACAAATATAAATTAACTCCCTAAAGGCAGTGAATGGGGATGAAAAGCATGGATTATGGAAGGGGAGTGTGATGTGTGGAAGAAACAAAGGGAAAGAAGGTTTTTATGGTTTTTAGCTTAGGGGTGAGTCTGACGCCATGCAATGCAGAGTTGCCAAAACACTTAACAGAAAACCCTTGGTCTTTCCCTCCTGAAGAAATTGGGAACATGCCTGCTAAAAATTGAGAAGGAAGGAGAGAATCAGAGACAGAGAACCCCAAATTCTGTGTATTACTTCCGCCCAGAACTCAGTTGACATCTGAACCTTGAATATGTGACGCAAACTCCACAAAACACAAGGATAAAAGAACCAAACTGAGAATTCAGCTGCGGTTCAACAGGCATAGTTTGCAGTTCGTCAAACCAACTTAATGGCCCCATCACACACACACACACACACACACACACACACACAACTGGAAAAAATAACAGAGCCTAGACTCTCCACGACATGACATTTGCAATGCCCAACAAGTCATGCTAAATGATCCACAATTGCAGAACCAGGGAAGTGTGGCCCACTCTAACGAACAGACACACTCAGAATCAGAACAATCCCCTTACTGCGCTCAGAGGTGGAGCTTCCTGCCGTATCCCTGCTCAGTGACGGGAATTAGGGCCTGCACCCACCGCCAGGATGAATCCAGCCTTGCCGCAATTTTACAGCTGCAGCGAAGGACAGTTCTGCGATCGTGGGAAGTCTAATGTTCAGTCTTCATCTAATAAAGGAAGAAAAAGAATGAGAGAAAAAAAATGAAGAAATCATGCTAAAATTTAACAATATAAATTCACACAATCAAGAAATTTATCAAACACAAGCAACATGAATACAAAGAAAACTAATTCTAGGCACATCGTAGTCAAACTGCTGAAACCAAGATAAAGACAATATTCTGAAAACAGAAAAATGACATAATATCCGTGGGAAAATGAGGATTAGAAACATCACTGCTTTTCTACAAGAAACTATGGCAGACAGAAGGCTATGGAATCTCTCTCATGTGCTGAAAGAAAAGAAAGAAAAACAGTATTCAACAACAATTCACAGCACAACTATCTTTTTAAATGAAGACAAAACAAGACCATTTTTCATATGAAGCCGATTCATCCCCCACAGAACTGAACTGCATGGGATGCTAACTTTAGTCTGAGAGGAAATGATACCACCTGAGAATGTTCAGAAAGGAATGAGAGCTTTGGAAATGATAAATTAAGCATTGCTGTCAAATGCTTTATTGTAAACTGTATTGTATAAACTGACAGAGCAACCAGATCACACGTTAAGGTCAAACTGCTGCAGCCCAGAGGCACAGAGGGAGGAACCAGGAACCAGGAACCCGCATAGAAGCCCCCTGGGGTCCTGGACCCAATCCGTGAGGTCAGTGTCCTGCAGGCTGTTGCTGAGCTTGGCAAGTTCAATGGGGATAAATGGAGAACACAGTGGTGGAGATCAGGGCACTTCTATGGCCTGATTCGCATCCAAGACTCTGAAACTGAAGGCGTCCAGAGTCCAGCTCTCAGGGATCTATAGTATTGACCATGATGTCTTCAGGAATGAAACCTCCGGGCTCACATAATTATTTGGGTGTGCTACAGTGTTTAAACCTTTCCTGAGATGCATCCTGCCGTCCCCCAGGGTCCAACCCTCCTGGGCTTCCTGGCACTGTCTGAGCTGTCACCAGCCCAGGGGTCTGCACCTGGCACCCCGCTGGCATGGGGTTATGGAGGCCAGGTCCAGGGGATCCTGCCCATGTCGGCCTGGCTGTGGCTCCTCCCAATACCAGAGCAGACATTCCCGGTCACTTGCAGTGTCCCCTGGTCCTGGACCACTAACCCCCAAGTACTTGCTATTGCAGTAGAAGGACCAAATTAGTGACCCTGGAGCTAGGACCCTGACTACCATCACCAAAACACAGACCATGCAACACTTGACTTCCACAACGTGGAAAACACAAGCCATGCTGAACTCGTGGCAGCGCCCACCTGGCCCTGGTTCCAGGGGGACATCTGCACAGATACAGGTCCTCATGGCCCTGGGCACCTGGGACGGGGGCCCTGATTCCGCAGCCTCACTGTGGAGGACAATAGCGACCCTGGCCTGCAGGGTCTCTGCATGGTGTTGGGTGCAGTCCCAGGTAAAGCCGGCGAAGCCTCCGGTGCTCCGGGCTCCTCTTCCTGGGGAAGCAGGTCCTGACTCACTCTGGGTAGTGACGGAGGGCTCAAGGGCCCAGGTGATGGCCTGGACACTTCCTGACCGACTATCAATGCTAGGGACAGGGCCTGTGTTGTGTGCCCACCTGGGTGCTGGCCTTCCTCCCAACTGCACCAGTGGACGCATGCAGGTCACGCAGCTGGTTCGCAGGACAGATGCAGGTGCCACACCTGGTGTGCAGGTGGGTGGAGGCCACACAGACCCTGGGCAGCTGCCGGCGCATGTCAGCTTGACCCTGAAGGTCGTGGAATGAGCATCACAATGTGAAGCAGAACGTCGAGGGCACCACCTGCTTCTGCACTGAATGAAGGAAGGGTCCCCAGGCAGAGATCCTGTGACCCTGACCCTGAAGGGCTGCTCAGGAGCCGGCATGAAGATGGAAGAGTTGCTGACGGGAGGTGGTGAAGATACAGACGCTGCGGTCTCGAGGGAGCTGCTGTGAAGGTGCCTGTGGGATATCTGTGCCCCTCAGAGCTTCCCTGAGGAGGGGGCTCTTCCTAGACAGACGCCCCTCCCAAGGCTGCCTCTGGGTCACAGGACACAGACCTGGTCTTGGTGCCTCTCCTTTCCTCCACAAACTCCTCATTGCTCTCCCCTGTGGTCTCTCCACCTAAACAATCAGCTGCCTGCTGGCACCTGAGCAACACAAAGAGCAAGAGAGCTATCAAGTACTGGCTTTAATTCGTAGAATACATTACAGCTCACAAACGTATTTTACCCATTAATAAAGCTCTTGAAAACCAATTGTATGTGGATTAAATATAAGTGAATCAACTTGTGAAGCTATTTTAGAAATAAACAAAATTGGGCCAGGCGTGGTGGCTCACGCCTGTAATCCCAGCACTTTGGGAGGCCAAGACAGGCAGATCACCTGAGGTCAGGAGTTCAAGACCAGCCTGGCCAACATGGTGAAACCCTGTGTCGACTAAAAATACAAAATCAGCCCGGTGTGGTGGCACATGCCTGTGATCCCAGCTACTTGAGAGGCTGAGGCAGGGAGAATCGCTTGAATCCGGGAGGCAGAGGTTGCAGTGAGCGGAGACCCTGCTTGCTATTTGCACTCCAGCCTAGGCAACAAGAGCAAAACACAAAAAAAAGAAAAAAAAAAAAAAAAGGAAAGGAAAGGAAAGGGAAAAGAAAGCAAAGGAAGGGGAAGGGGAAGGGAAAAGGCAAGGCAAGGCAAGGCAATAAATAAAATTGAGTCTTCTTTATTCCGATCATGGATTCATTTAGTCCTTTCTGAAAGCACAAAATTCCAGGTAAACGGAATAGAGTCCACATCAGCATTCACATACCAACATAGAGAGTAGGCCATGTTCTAGTGGCCACATTAAAATAGTAAAGCGAAAGATGAATTTTATTGATATATTTTATTTCGTCCAGTATGTCCAAAATATTAATTTCAACATGTAAGCAAAATAATGCAATTGTTGATCATATATTTTACATTTTGGTACAAAGTCTTTGAAAGATGGTATATGTTTGAAATTAAAGCACATCTCAGATTGGTGACATTTCATGAGCTTCACGTCTAAATGTCCGGCAGCCTACCGTTGTTCAGAACAGTGGGGCAGGAGAAATGTGGAAGATGAATGTCCTGGGACAGAGAGTGAAGCCGCTGAGAGGCAGAGTTTTAACAATTTTGGAAGCGTGGGTGCCAGGGCGCACATGTGAAAGATCTGGGAGGGGAGGCTGAGGGGAAGATGAGGAGAAAAAATCCCAGTGACCATAGATAGGCTGTGGTTAATATTAATAGCTAGAAGAGTCTGACCCAAAATTACAGAAATTACAAGAAAACAGACCCCACAAAAGAAAGGCAGGCACCGGACAGGACTGACAATGAAAGTAACCCATGGAAATTAATAGAGTGATGCTTCACATAGTAACGAAATATCATCAGGGAGATACACAGTAACAGGCTGAACTGAAGAGGACAGATCTACCCCCTGTAACTGAAAGGTCCTGTTGAAAATAGCTGAACAAGCACAGGAGAGTGAAAATGGACACAGATGAAAACTATCACACCGGCTGGGCACCGTGGCTCATGCCTGTAATCCCAGCACTTTGGGTGGCTGAGGCGGGTGAATTACTTGAGGTCAGGAGTTCAAAACTAGCCTGGCCAACATGGTGAAACCCTGTCTCTACTAAAAATACAAAAAAAAAAAAAATTAGCCAGGCGAGGTGGCGAACGCCTGTAATCCCAGCTACTTGGGAGGCTGAGGCAGGAGAATCGCTTGAACCCGGGAGGCGGAGGTTGCAGTGAGCCTAGATCGTTGCACTCCAGCCTGGGCAACAGAGCGAGACACTGTCAAAAAAAAAAAAAAAAAAGGCAGGAAGGCCAAGGCCGACATTTCCGAAACTCAGCAACAACAGACGTGATGTTTTGAGAGGAAGGTTGAGAAACACAAAAGAGAGGAAGATGCACTATCCACCTAACGGATGTTCCTGGAGTTGAATATAGGAAGAATGCCGAAAAATATCAATGAAAGAAATGTTTTCCCATAAAAAGAAACCATGACCTTCTACGCTGAAATGAGAGAATGCATGTTAAGTAGCATGAGCAGAAATGACCACACTGTGGAAAGATTTTAAGAAAGATCTGGGAGGGGTTACAGCTATTAAAAAAAAAAAAAAGTCCACCACTAGAACTATTTTTACAAACATTAAACTAGTTCAAGAGCTAACATATGCAATGAAAGCATATACACTTAATAATTCATGATGTTAAAATAATAAAATGTTTAATTTGAAAATCTCAAAGTTGGGGTATAAATGTTAAAAGAAAGGGAAAAAAGAAATTCGCTGTAAGAAACTTAACTTTATATTTTTATATCTGTCGTTAAACAAGGAAATGAAGCTAAAAGCACCTGGTAAATCTCCAAAGTGAAGAGAGAGAACCCCAAGCTGATCCAGACCAAGAGTGCACTGCCCTGAGCATCCCAAGAGCAGACACCTTCCCAGGTCCTGCAGGGTCCGAGGAGTGGGCAATGTCCCCAGCTCCTGCAGGGTCTCGGGGCGGACACCGCCCTCACTGACCCTTCTAGGGAGTCCCGGGTGGGACAGAGGCTGGCGTGGCGGCAGAGCGCCCAGATCCTCTGAAACAAGCCTTCCAAGCCCCACCCGCCTCCGCCTGCTCCTCTGCTAAAGCACTAAAGACGCCCTCAGCCTCCCGGCGGAGCGAGCACAACTCCCACCTCAGGCTAGTAAGTTGTGCATATTACAGCGAACACCTGGAACGATCGCGATATCTGGAGCTACCAAATGCCATGAAATTACCGCGAGAAGAAGGAAGCGCAGGTTTCGTGAGAAGGGCAGATCTCACGAGAGAAGATTTGGCGCCCTCCTCGGTGGATTGTGGCCAGGCCGGGTTCGGCGGTTGCTGTGAGGGCGGGCTTCTCGGCACCATGCCGTCTCCGTTCTCCGTCAGCTCTTTCCCCGTCAGCATCCCAGCCGTGCTCATGGTAACTCGCGGCCTGCGTAACACCAGTTCGGGGGAGGACAGCGGAGAGGCGTTGGGTCTGCCCCACAGAGAACCTACCCTGTGGCCAGGAAGGCGCCAATCGTGGGCGGGGCCTGGCGGCGGAGCGCGCGCGCTGGGCGGGGTCCTGGGACCTGTGGGAGTGGCTCGCGGTGGGGCGGTGTAGCGCGCCCTGGGCGGGGTCCTGGGACCTGTGGGAAGGGGCCGGGGCCGGACGTGGGGGCTCAAGTGCTAGGCGGGGTCCTGGGCCGTTGGGCGGAACGGGGCGGGGCCTTGGGGCGGAGCGTGCGCAGTGAGCGGGGCCCTGCGCCGTGCGGGCGGGACTTGGGCTGGGCGCGCGTCCCGCACCGTGGGGGCGTGGCTGAGTTGTGTGGGCGGGGCGCGAGGGGCAGGGCTTTGTTCGTGTGGGAGGTGCATACCGGCGAGTCCAGCGTCTTGCGGGCGGGGCTTGGGCCATGTGGGCGGATCCTGGCAGTGTGACTGGGCGTGCGTGTTGGAGCCTGATCGTGTGGGCGTGGCACGGAGGAACCCTGCCCCTGTGTGGGCGGGGCCTGCGTTTTGCCCGGTTGGTTTGGCAGGTCCCAGGGGAGCCCGCCCCCCGAGTGGCCGCCCAAGGGTGGCATGGGCACTCGATGGGGTCTGGGCAGAAAGCCGTGCTCCCCTCACCTCCCTGCCTCTGGTCGTCTGGTTGGTGAATTGATGGGAGCAGATGCGCTTGTGTCCTTATCTCATGGCGCGGCTCTGGAGAGGCTGGCGGCCCCCAGCAGAGAGCAATGGCACTTACAGGAGTCCTGGAGGGCTGTGCGGGGCTGCAGCTTGGAGGGCAGGGCTTGTCTCATGCAGGAAGGCGCTCAAGGAGGGGATGGCAAG
Organism: Piliocolobus tephrosceles; assembly: GCF_002776525.5. Lineage (NCBI taxonomy): Eukaryota > Metazoa > Chordata > Mammalia > Primates > Cercopithecidae > Piliocolobus > Piliocolobus tephrosceles. Next base: position 581,496 of record NC_045448.1, on the reverse strand, counting down.
GGTTGAGGACTGCTGGGATTGGCATCTGAGTATCAGTTGGGGACTGGGCAGCAGTGGATCTGAGCTTGGCTACTTCAGGCCCCTGAGCCAGACACCGTCCCCAGGTACGGCAGGGTCCCGGGGAGTCCAGGATGCGGCGGAGTGCAGCACTGGAGGGTTCAGTGTATTGCAGAGAGGTTGGAGAAAATCAAGTCGTGCATGTGGCGATGAAGGCCCCGAAGCCTTCAGTGCTGACTAAGGAGCCTGAAATGATGATTCGTGTTTTACCTTTGGGGCTGAGCCAAGTGCATCTCTTTGAGCAATCCACTTAATGTCCTTGTCGTCACCAATTATCATCACCAAGTATTGTTATAAAGGATGGTAATTCCTTTAATTATACCCAATTTAAAAACATGATTCTGTTCCACCAGCAAAAGGGGCACGCCAGAGATGCCTTCAGTTCTGTGTGCTTGAACTTTGAATTCCATGAATTATAGTTGCACTGAGGGGAGAATCCTGTTTGCATCCTCCTGGTTCCTTCTCCCTTTCCTGTCCCCATGTTTCTCTGAGGCCCGGCAGTGCTCTCCGGATACCTTGCTGAGTAGCCCCAGGAGGACTCAGGATTGAGAGGCCCCTGCCCCCTGCCCTGGGAGAAGGCTGTGGGTGGGCTGTGAGCCCGGCCCTGTGGGGCAGGACAGTGAGTGTCTGCTGGTGTGTTCCTACAGCAGACGGACTGGACTGAGCCCTGGCTCATGGGGCTGGCTACCTTCCATGCGCTCTGCCTGCTCCTCACCTGCTTGTCCTCCCGGAGCTACAGACTACAGATTGGGCACTTTCTGTGTCTAGGTGAGTAAAACAACAAACTTCACAACTCAGATCTCTGTGTGAAATGAAACTATGTATCGTTTGTGTCTTCAAAATATATACATATTTTTATAAGACCTCCCAACCCTCTGTCAGCTGCCTGCTCCTAGGGCACTCCCATTTTTCTCTCTTGGAAGCTATAAAGGAAAGTACTTTTTGGATGTTAGAGTTGAAAGGAATCTGTTGAGTTCCTGTTGCCTACCAGGGAGGTGCTGAGCACCAGCTGCACACGGGAGAGCTGGGTTTCCGGAAGTGCTGTTGTTTACACAAGATGTGTCCTTGGTGGCAGCTCTGCTCATGCACTGCTTTGAATGGGAGGAAGATTGCAAACCGGGAAAGAAAAGTTCTGTGCATAAAATAAGGCATTGCCCAACTTGGTTTCAAGGATAAGGGCTACAGAACTTAGAGAAGTTAGGGAGTTGCACAGGATGACTGAGAAAGATTATTCAGAAAAGCTGAAATCATGGCACAGGGTGCGAAGAGTGAGTAAAATGTTAAGAAGAAGAGAGGGAGCAGGTGATGGCCCTGGGAGGGCAGCAGCCTGACATGCAGATACTGAGATGGATGGAAGGTGTGGGTCAGAGGCAGAGAAACTGCCAGCTCTGCAGAACCTAAGCACTTCTGGTGCTGAGCGTTATAAACACTTGTGGGTAGAAGAGGCGAGGAGGGCCTGGAGGTCTGGCTCAGGCTCCTCTTGACTCTGGACATTGGGGAGACACTGAAGATGTTCTTGGTAGCTAAAAATAACTAATTTTAGATAACTTGAGTTAGCTGGCTGTGTGCAAACAGGAAATCCGAAGAAGAGATGATCTTAGAAAGACTGGAGAAGTGATGAGTGTTTGCCTCACAGCAGGGGCCTGTACAAGTGAGGTGCTCAGAGCAAGCTCTGTATTGAGGGTGCCCTGAGGAGTGCTGGACTGGACCAGGCAGACAGGGCTCCTTTGCCTCCCACAGATTCCTGGGGGACACCAGCACCAGTGCTTCATCACAGACCTGTGTTGTTATCAACAGTGACAAGTGTTGCAATGGAAAAGCCAAAAACACAGTGAAACAGGAGGAGCAGTCTAATTTAAATCACACAGTCCCCTGCCAACGCAGGGGCAAAAGGTGCACAGGCAGGAGCCCGGCAATGACATGCTGACAGAGGGCGGGAGCGGGTGCCCCACACAGTGGCCCTGAGGCAGGCACCTCAAAGAAAGGTGACAGCTTCTACAGCTGAGCTCCTGGATCTGAACAGCTTTGTCAGCTAGAGAACTGCACAAGGGTTTGATGTTTTCGAGGATAAGGGGAAGGATGACTGCTTTCACACCGGGGTAATACTAGACACTGTGCTGCCTGCCGTTACATTTCCTGTGATTCATTTCTCAAACCAACCTAAGAGTTGAATTTTATTTGCCCATTTTTATAAATGAAGCACACAGAGGTTCTGACTCCCTCAGCTACACAGCTTATAACTAGCACCATCAAGATTCAAGATTCAGACTCTGCTCCAGGGTGCGTTTCAGGAAAAGCTGGAGAGGAGCACCTGGTGGCACCCTCTCTGCCCGCCCTCCTCCTGTGCCTACCGCCCTCCCCACCCTCCCCCTGTAACCTCAGCCCTCCACACCCTCCTCCCCGCACCCATGCCCGCCACCTCCTGTGTTAGCCTCCCCGTCTGTCTGGCTGTCCTACTCCTGCCCCTCTCTGACCTTCCTCCTCCTCCTTCCCCCCCCCCTCCTCCCCCCACTCCCCTCTGGTTCTTTCCCTGTGCCTCCTTTTCCTCTGCTTTATTGAGTCCATTCCCGAAGGGAGGAAGTGGAGGGACTGCTCACCCTAATCCCTAGTTTAATCTGCTTACTGATGTGAATCAAGAAGAATGAAAGGATTTTTACATTTTACTTCACCTTAGAAGTTAAAGCATCACATTTTTCTTAATCTGCTGAATTATGTTTTATTTAATTTTATGGTAGCATGGGTCACTCTCTCATGGGTTTGAGTCCCGGCATTACCCATAAATTAGCTGGAGACCCAGGGCCAGTCCCGAAAGTCTGTGCTCCTGGGAGCATGGAGGCCTCGCCTTGCCCCCACCAGCCCCTGCCCTCCCTCCTGTGCCTTTGCCTGCAGCACCCCAAAGCTGTTTGCTCCCCTCCTGTGGTCATCTCAGTTGCAGTGTCCCGAGGGCAGTCCGGGAAGTGTGAGCATGAAAAGCCCTTGGTTGTCAGCTCTGGGTCTCATGGCTGTCAGCTCTTGCTGCTGGGTCCTGTGAGGCTGATCTGTGGCTGCTGTCCGTGGGGAAATATGTGAGGCCCAGCCATGCCTGGGTGAAGCCTGGGGCCTTGGGCAGCTCCTGCAGTGGCTCTGCAGGTGCTAACCTGAGCACGGGCTCTGACTGGAGCATAGAGCACTGGAGAACTGGAGCACTGTTGGCCTTGGTTTTCTTTATGCTAAATGAGTGAGTCCCACAAGTTGACAGTGTTCGGATGTTTACGTGACCTTATGTTTAAAATTAAAGTGACATTTCTATTCAGTGTTCTACTATAAATAATGTATAACTTTATAACGAGTAATAGCAGGTCATCTAAATTCTAACGTGACTTGTACCTTTTTTCAGTCATCTTAGTCTACTGTGCCGAATACATCAATGAGGCAGCTGCAATGAACTGGAGGTAAGCCCATCCCTGGGCCTGTGGCCTGGTCCATGCAGGGGTGTCCCTGGGACGCCCCCACAGCCGGTGGGTCTCGCGGAGGAGACAATGAATCCTAACATGGCAGCCGCGCACACCCCGTGCCCATGCGTCCAGAGTTGTGGGCTCCAGGGCGACTCTGTAAATGCTTTACCAGCGCCAGAGCGGCCCTTTCTGAGTACAGCACTGTGGGACAGTGCTGGCTGAGGCCTCTGATGGCAGAGCCAGAGAAGTGACTGTGGGAATTTGAGCTGCAGAATAGAAACTGCAGCGTTTTAGAGAACGTGGTCCATGCTGGCCTCAGCCATGCCCTCCCCCTTGGACTGCAGGGTGGCTGAGGAGGGGGCTTCTGGGTAGTCTGAGGCACCTGCCTGCCTCACCCCCAGCCCCGCGTCCTGATGTCAGGGCACTGCTGGCAGCCCCGGCCCTGCATCCTCTGCCCCCTCCTCTACCCCTGGTTTCCTCTCAGGGGAACTCGGAACCCAGCACCTGCCCAGGGTGAACCACACAGCCTCTGTCAGATGAGACCCACCTGGCCTGACTGACTGTTTTTGAGTGACCTGTGAGCTAAAAATGCTTTTTACATTTTAAAATATAAAACAGAAAAAAAGTAAAACTGCCAGACTGTGAGCAGGAAGTAGCTGAGACTGTGGCCTCGTGGCCCATAAGCCCTGAACGCTGATCCTGGGCCCTCACCGAAGGGTTGCTGAGCACTCCCTGCAATCCTTGGCTTAGGCCCTGCCCGGGTTTCAGAACCCTCCCCTGACTGGGCCTCCTCCTGCCCTGCCCCTGCCTGCCCAGCCTTTCCCTCCAGGACAGCATTCCTGCAGCCAGAGGTGCTGTCTCTCTCCTCCCTCCTCCCTGCCCCCTCCTTAGCCATAAGCAGCTCCCTGGGGACCCTGCCTCTCCTCCTGGATGCAGGGCCTCCACATGGTTCAGTCCCAGGAGTGGTGCTCAGTCCCTGGTTACCCCGACCTTGTCCAGAGGCCAGCACAGTGTCCTCGTCCTCCCTGAAGCCCTCCCACACCCAGCTGCAGCGTGCAGCACCTTCCTGGCCCCTCCCTTCCCTCTGGCTGCAGCCTCCTGTCTTTGTGCTTCTCCGCGATCTCCTGGTTTCAAAAGTGCTGGGTTTCCTGCCTGTCCCACCTGTTGGACTGGGCACCAGGACGTCTAACAAACGTCTCAAAATTCACACTTCAGGACAACTGCTCTGCTCCCCTCTGTTTATAGGGGCGGCTTCTCCCTCCAGCTTCTTAGACCAGAGACGTAATAGGGCATTTTTCAGGAAGCTCCGTCTCCACCTTTAAGGTCACCATGAGCCCAGTGTGTCCCATGCCCTTCACCCCACCCTCCTGACCTGCTGCTGACATGCAGCAGTCCCTAAGCCATCCCCCAGCCTCTTGGGCGTCTTGGGGAAGCGTGGGCCTCAGAGCCAAGCACTGCCCCTCAGAACATTCCAGAGTGTCCTCAGGTCACCTAGAGTAAACACGGAGCCCTGCAGTGATGCCCTGCGGCCTCCTGCCAGCTCTGTCCCAGCCGCTCATGGCTGTGCCTACGAGTCCATGAGGCCCCCTCAACCCGACAGGCTTCACGTTTCTCTAGAGCAGCACTCGCTGCATGCTCAGACTGGCTGCCTCTTACTTTGGGGCCTCCCATGGTCTAGAGCATAAGCACCAGCAAGGCGGGAGCCCTGTGGTCACGAGGCGCTGACCCATTGCCCACCATTACTAGCTTTGTTCACGGCATTTCCGTGCTGGCTGCTGCGAGAATCATCAACACCCACATGCAGATCCTCTGCCCTCCCTGGCGCTGTGCCTTGTGCAGGTGGAGATCTTCCGCCTTCCTCAGTCTCTTCTGCTGAAGAGGCACTGGCACTGACAGAGGAGGACTGCCGTGAGAACCAAAGGGATGGAAGGGCCCAGCACCACTCATTCCCAGTGCAGCAGTGGAGCAGATGCAGCTGCTGTCCCTTTCTCATTTACGGGGATTGTCGATGTTTACTCTGTAGGTTTTAAGGATTTCAAGTCATCAGTGTCTTCCAGCTGAGGGCAGATGTGCTGCTGACCCAGGGGGGCTACGGGGTGGTGTCTCCCTGCTGTGGGAGGCCTCGGGGTCTTCCCCGTGCTGCTGGGTGGTGTCTCCCTGTCCTGTGACCCAGTGTGTTTTCTTCATAATGAGCATTCGGGACAGTGCAGTGGAGATGACGGCTGCTCCCAAGGGTGGCCCCGTGAGGGGGTTGCCCCCACCTCAGTCCACATCAGCTCTCTCCAGAGTCTTAGTTAAATAAAAAGTGTCACTAGAACTTTCTGGTTGTATTGCCTAGTAATTTTTTGTTTTTGTTTTTTAAACAGATTATTTTCAAAATACCAGTATTTCGACTCCAGGGGGATGTTCATTTCTATAGTATTTTCAGCCCCGCTGCTGGTGAATGCCATGATCATTGTGGTATGTAGATGACACTTGCAGTTGTTGTTCTCCCTGTGTCTGTTTTTCAAATCTAAACAGTGTTTCAAACAATTGTGTTTAGATTATGTGGGTATGGAAGACTCTGAATGTGATGACTGACCTGAAGAATGTACAAGAGAGAAGAAAGGAGAAGAAAAGGAGAAGGAAAGAAGACTGAGGGGCAGCAGCTGCTTGGAGTTTGTGTCCTTCCCGTCCACCCTGGCTGCTCCCAGTGCTACAGTGCACATGGCGTGGGCATCCTTCCAGCTGACTCTGTGGTTTGAAAAACTGTTGTTTTATTTAAATATCCACAGTGGTAGGCACACACTGAAGTCGGCTTTTCAGCCAGCACTGAATGTATCCATCAGGACATGCATCTTCAGGCGCCTGATCTTTGTAGTCAGGCTGTGGGAATGGTCTCTGCAGAGCTTCATAACTGGGAGTTTGATTTGAAGAAGTCCATGTCATATGTGTAACTAGTACTAATTATAAATATAAAATACACAATATAAAATACGAAATTCAAAAATAAACCGTGCTACCCTGTGCATGGGCACCGTCCCCGCCTCCACGTGCTGTGTTTTCTAGCGTATGCCATGGTTCACAGTGAGGGTGTTTTCACCTTCCAGGAAATGGAGCAAAATTTGGAGACAGTTGGTTGTCACTGGAGGGGGTGGTGGTGCTGGCTTCTGTGGATCCCAGGGGTGATGCAGAAAATCCCGTATCCCTGGGTCAGCTGCACCACAGACAATGACTTGACATGAAATGTCAGCAGCGGTGGGGCGGAGAGACCTTGGAAGGAAGCTCTTGGAAAATACGTTGTATCTCAGTTTGATGAACCCATTCTCAAGAGGCTAGGCCCTAACAAAGTTATGGGCTGCTTTACTGAAAACAGAATGGAAGCCCTGAAGTCAGCACTCCATGGAGAAGCATGTCTTTCCTAATGTCCTGGTGTTCTGTGGATTTAGGTGCTTGAGAACACAATGCTCCCAGTTCTGTTAGGACAGGCATACCGTCACTTTGCAATATGCACTTTGTAAAACAGCTCCTACCCAGTGGCTCTTGGTTCCTGACAAATCTGGACCTGTGGTTTAAGAATGAAAGGTGGTTGGAGACCCAGATATTTAAAAATAGGTGTTCAATAAGGGAATACTCACTGTGCATTGTATCTGATAGCATGCCTAATTGTGCATTTCTGAAAGTTACTGATTCAAAATGTAATTGGCACAGTTATCTTTGAGTAGACAAGCCTGGGAAGAGAATGTTGAGGTGTGGAGGTGACCAGCCAAGTTCGTGCCCCTCTCAGGCCTTTGTGGCTGAGAGGTGGGACAGAAAGATGATTAAGGTGATGTGTCCTCCTTCCCCGGCATTGTCCAGGGCCACTGTGTAGATACTTGACTTCACTGACAGAAAACAAACCTGGGAGTTTCTAGAGACTATGCATTTTTAGTATAACATTTTCACCCTCTGACACGGTTTGGCTCTTGTGTCCCCATCCAAATCTCACCTCAAATCGTAATCCCCATGTGTCAAGGGAGGGAGCTGATGGGAGGTGATTGGATCATGGGAGTGGTTTCCCCCGTGCTGTTCTCGTGATAGAGAGGGAGTTCTCACAAGATCTGATGGTTTTAAAGATGGCAGGTTCCCCTGCTGTCACTCCCTCCTGCCGCCTTGTGAAGAAGGTGCTTGCTTCTCCCTCTGCCATGACTGTAAGTTTCCTGAGGCCTCCCCAGCCATGTGGAGCTGAGTCAGTTAAACCTCTTCTTTATAAATTACCAGGTCTCAGGTAGTATCTTTATAGCAGTGTGAGAACAGACTAATACACCATCTGTATGTTATTTGGATCGCATAGGGGGCCACGTGATTGAATCTCAGTTTGCCTGCGATAAAGTAGTGTAATAGTATTGCTCGCTTTGCATGAATTTGATGCTGATGACATGTCAGTGTGAAACCATGACGTGTGTTCTTTGGTTTTCACTCAGTATCTGTGTGTGTGTCTGTGTTTTGGAACAGTTATATTTTGTTTTTATAAAAACAACCTTCACTTTATTTTTAACTGTGTAGTAAGTTTCTATTCAGTGCCTTAAAGTGCATTGTTAACAATTGTCTTGATACGTTGTCCTCATGTTAGGGAAAGTCATAGAAGCCAAAATGATCAGCAGTTGAGTAATTTACGAAAGCACAGGTGCAATCCCACTTTAAAGCCCTGGGGGTTGCACAGAGCACATTGAGTTCAGGCTCCATAAACATGGATGACTCCCTGGAGAGCTTGATCTGTTTAAGTAGAACAAATGTTTTTACTGATAAAGTACAGGAAAGGAGGTTTGTGATAAAAATATATTTTTCACATTCCAAACCTGTGACACCTTACGTGTATCGATTGTTATGCAATAAAATATATGTTTAATAATATGTAGTATGCTTTCTTCCCCTCCCCCCAAAAAATGGTATTTATTTTGCTTCTTACTGTCACTGGAAACAGGAGCACCTGGAACTTAGCTCCACCTTTGTCTGGCAGGTCCCTTTGCTGCAGCATCTGGTGCTGAGTTTCAACAAACAAATGCAATTGTGTCATTGCCAGTAGAAGAAAGTCCTCTTGCACAGATACTGCATATCAAATCAGAAAGCAATATGCAGCCTGAATGGCTAGCTTCTGTGAGGAATAAAGTACGAGGAGATGTTAACGTGTTCTCTCCCCTTACAAAATAATACATGTTAAACAGCGGGGGTGGAATGCAGGGCAAGGAGCTAGTGTTGCTGAGTGGGATGCTTAAAGACAGACGAGAATTGCCATCAGAGAGGTACCGGTCAGGTCCAAGCATCTTTTCTCTGGAAAAGAACTTCAGGCTTCCTTGTCTGGACTTTGGTGGAGCACCCTTCTTTGACCACGTTAACCAGAACACGTTTTCAGTGCAGCCTTCCCCTCTGTACTGAAGCCATGAGAACCAGCGACTAGCCATGCTAATAGACGTCCTCATCTAAAGAGTAAAGAGAAGTTATCTGCGTCATAGGTTTTATCTACACCCTCTCATACTGAAAGAATGGTTATTATAAAATGCATTCTGATTTCAAGAATGTGAAAAAAGTCAGGGGTCCCCAGGACCACCCCGTGCCCTGGAGGGACTCCCAGACTCAGAGCAGCTCTCACAGACAGGGCTATGGTTACCCCTGTGAAAAGCTACAGATTAAGATCAGCACAGGGAATGGAGCCCAGGAGAGACCAGGCGCAGGTTCCCTGGCATCCTCTCCAGTGGCCCCCACGGCTGCACACAATCCTCCCAGCAGCCGTGGGACCACACGCAGGACCTGGGTCCAACAGGGAAGCCTCCTGGACCTGCGTGCTGCGTGTGTGGGTGTGTAGGCGTGGAGCCCTGGGTTCGCATCCCATCAAGGAGCCACGTAGGGACAGGAAGTTACTGAGCATCTAATTCATCTGAGTGGTGCCAGGGCAGTGCTTGCTGGAATATCATGGCACAGCAGTGAGGACCCTTTCACAGCTGACGGGCACTTGCATTTGAGGCAAATGAGAGGAAGAGGGAACCCTGCAGGGATCGGGGTCTGCCAGGCAGGGAAACACCACTGGACAGGCCCTGAGCTGGGGCCCTGTGGCCTGTTCAGGACAGAAGGACACCCGGCAAGCCCAGCAGGACATGAGTGCAGAGAGATGGTGGCAGGGCACCGCACAGGCCCCAGCCATGCAGAGGCTCCAGCTCCTGAACAGCATGGGCATCATCCAGGGTCTGCCCAGGAGACAGGCCAGGAACACCTGTGCTTTCAGCTCATGGCTCCGGCTGCCACGTGGAGAATGGACACGGAAGGTGGGAGGCACCGACAGGCTGGGCCAGAGGGAGGTGGAGGGGGTGGTCAGGGCTCTGTGTTCACAATCTCGCCCTTGGTGAGGAGACAAGGCATGGAGCTTCCCTGAGCCCCTCGTCTGCGGAGGGAAGAGCATTGCTGTTTGTTTCCCGTTGGGGATCAGGGAAGGGAGGGCTGGCAGGGAGGGGATCATGTGCTTGGTAGGAGGCAGGTGAGCCTGAGAGGTCGTCCACACCAGCAAGTCATGACCTGGGGAGGACGGGGCTGGACTCCACATGCAGGGTTCTCGGAGGCAGGAAGGGAGCGAGCCAGGGCAGAGAAGAGGACCCAGGGGGTGGCGCTGCCCAGTCTCGGGATGGTGCAAAGATGTCTCCAAGCCCTGTCACTGCATGGGGACAGCAGGATGGGGCGGCAAGACCCAGGCAAGCTGTGGGTGCCACACCTTGGCGGCAGCTTGTTCCAAATGGGGCTGGAACAATTGACAGCAAGCATCCTCATCGGCCCAGTCAGCTTTCTAGCTCCTCTTCCTCTCATTTCCAGGTTCACAGCAGCCTGTACAGTTAGATTTTTCCTCACTTTGGGGGAAGCTGCAGCTATTATAGTCTCCGAATCATGCTGTCATTAGAAACTGCACAAGACCTATGCCAGGGGAGGCACTGACTGGCACAGACCCTGGTACAGGCCCTGAAAGGAACTCGAGGACAGAGAAGGACCTCCCTGCAGCCTTCAGGCAGCCAAGCAGAGGCGTAAGTCCAAGCATGTGGCCATAGGGTCTGCTCTGTAAGCCTCAGGACCACCGCCTTTTGTTCCAGTCCTGGGCCAAAACAGCCTTCAACAGCTCCTGCTCCATCTGAGTGAGCTGGATGTCAGCCTCCGTGGGTCCTGTTGTGTGCAGGGTTGATGCTCCATCTCAGTGAGCTGAGCTTCTGCATCTCTGGGTTCTGTTGTACGTGGGGTTAATACTTTATCTGACTGAGCTGGGCATCTGCATATCTGGGTTTTGTTGTGGGTGGGGTTAATAATCCATCTGAGTGAGTAGGGCATCTACCTCCATGAGTCCTGTTGTATGTGGGGCTGATGCTCCATCTGACTGAGCTGGGCATCTGCATCTCTGGGTTTATGGATCCCTAAGCCTGGCTCACTCACAGCCTGGCCCTCCATGTGCTGCTCATTCCTCTGCCTCACCCATGTTTGGTTATATCTTATATAACATTGGATGTCTTTGTAACAGGAGAAAATTGTTAAATGTCAATTCATTGCCCCTTTTTTTCTGTAAGTCTATCTTCTACAAAGTAATGTAGTCCCTTTTATCATGATGCTATTTCACTATATAACATTATTTTCAGTGCCTGCATAGTAAACAAATTGTAGGGGTATAGGCTAAATTTACTTAACCAGTTATTGATATTAGAGATGCAGCATTTTTCTAATTGTTTTCCTGACATCAGCAACACAGAAATCTCCAACCTCACATGCCTACATTTCCACTATTGACTTGGAATAAATTCTTACAAGTGAAGTTTAATCAACATATATGACTTTTACGTGACAGTTGGTAAATGTTGCTAAATCAATTTTCAGAAAGCATATGCCAATACTGGTTGTATATATTTCCTGAAATCCTTGTCTGCACTAAGTAACAACATAAAAAAGAAACTTTTCTGAGTAACAGGTGAAAGTTTTATCTGTTTTAACTTGCACTTCTGTGGTTACCTGTGAGGTGTAACACTTTTCAAATGATTTTTTAGTAAATAATCTGTTCATATACTTTTTTTTTTTTGCAATAAAGGCTTTAAAAAACCTATTTCTAATTTTATGTGTTAAAATTGATAACACATATATGGAAGAAACATGTTACAAGTCTGTAGTTTGGCTTTGGCTTGTGTTGAAAAGGTTTTAGAAAGTCGAAAAGTTTTTTGCTTTATGTATCATCAGGAACTGTGAAGAGCTGAGGTTCTACCTCTTCCCAAGCTGACAAGTGACCCTCAGAGAAGAACCATGAAGACCCCGCAACAATGAAGTCAGTTTAAACGAGTTACAACGACAAACACACTGCACCATCCTTATGATTTTACCTGTTACTTAGCTCACCACTGATGGGTGGCTGGTGTTTAAATGCTTTCCAAGTTCATTTCATTTATTACACAAATGCCTGTGAGATACCCAGACAGCATCACTGCCTCTTCTCCAGCCTCCAAACTGAATATCCTTTTGCTGAAGCATCCAGGTAAAAAAGGGGGACCTTGAAAGTGAATTTGAAGCCAGAAGCCATGGTTTTCCTAGGAATGGATTTACTTGCTAAGAAATGTGACACCTTTGCCGGGCGCGGTGGCTCAAGCCTGTAATCCCAGCACTTTGGGAGGCCGAGACGGGCGGATCACGAGGTCAGGAGATCGAGACCATCCTGGCTAACCCAGTGAAACCCCGTCGCTACTAAAAAATACAAAAAACGAGCCGGGCGAGGTGGCGGCGCCTGTAGTCCCAGCTACTCGGGAGGCCGAGACAGGAGAATGGCGTAAACCCGGGAGGCGGAGCTTGCAGTGAGCTGAGATCCGGCCACTGCACTCCAGCCTGGGCGACACAGCGAGACTCTGTCTCAAAAAAAAAAAAAAAAAAAAGTGACACCTTTATAAATAAAGTTACTCGTGTTGGCTTCTTTGCTCTTTAAATTCTTCTCTGTAAGTTACTGATGTGACAAATCAAATAATAAATTTCAGACAGCTTATGTATTGACAACACAAGAAAGTCCATCCAAGAATCTCTCAAAGCATACCTGGCACATATTAGAAGCATGTAAGTCCTGAAAAGTACTGAGTGGATATTTGTGGGGCCTTGTCTCCCCTGCCACTGTCCTTTGTAAGGGATGACCTCGGGTTGGGCTGGGATGGGTCTGCGTCTCCCACCAACCCTAGGCCGCACACGGGGCTCGTGGGTGAGTCAGAGGCTTCCCCGCTGGAATTCCGGTCCTGAGCAGAAAGAGAAACCGGAAGCAGCCCGGAGCCTAGGAGTGCAGGCACGGCCGGAAGCAGCACGGAGCCTAGGAGTGCAGGCGCAGCCGGAAGCAGTGAAGCCTAGGAGTGCAGGAGCGGCCGGAAGCAGTGGAGCCTAGGAGTGCAGGCGCGGCCGGAAGCAGTGGAGCCTAGGAGTGTAGGCGCGGCCGGAAGCAGTGAGCCTAGGAGTGCAGGCGCGGCCGGAAGCAGTGCGGCCAGGGTGCATGCAGGTTTCCTGGCTGCTTCAAAGGCACCCAGCACTTTCTCATTTATTTCCCTCCCGAGTCTTCACCATCGTCCTGCAGGTTTGCAACCCCTCTCCTACAGGGCTTCACCTTTATGTCCACAGCACATTGAAATACCCGTGCAATTAGTGGGTCTTCCAGGGTAAGAGCTGCAAGCTGGTGTCGAATTCTGCACATTAATACATGGTCATTGTAAAAAATGTGTTCACGAGAACCCTTGAGAGGCACTGACATATCTAACGATAGATTCTGCGTGAAGACACTTCTTGTGATGACCACGGAACATGATCAATTTTTTAAGAGCCTCGGTTCTAACTGGACGTGGTGATGATGGCCTTGAATTTCAGTTTCCCTTCAGGAAAGGTATATAGGCATACTCGACATAGTTATTTATAAGATCGCTGTAAGGAACAAAAGATATGCATTAGATTCCCTAAACTGCACGTCTGTTAACGGCTTTGGTGGGGCTGGCGATGAGGTGCTGCTGACCTGATCCCCAGAATGGCGTGCAGCATAGAGAATGCGTCCTTGCTGCTCACTCCAGGACCCGAATAGAGAAAAGGAAATGTGACACGTAGCTGCCGCGTGAAAGAGAAGCCCGACCCGACGTGGGGCCAGAGTCGTGGATCCTGCACAGGTCGGTCTCCTGAGCTATGACGGGAACGTCAGGGCCTGGGGCAGCTCACCTCCTTTGCTTTTCCAGTTCATTCCGCGTTCTGTCTGAGGAAGGCGTCTTTTCCCACTAACCCTCCAGAGGGCACCACAGCACCATGCCAGAGGCCCCTGTTTGGCTGCTTGGGGAAAATTTCTGTCACTTAGTCAGAAAGAAGTCTAATATTTTTGATTGAGAACGTCGCCCAGAGCTAAAGGGAATGAGCCGGGAAGCACAGTGCTTCGGCTTCCTGTGTTCATTTCAACGAGGTTAACCACATCCCAAACCAGTTGTAAAGTCTGTTTTTACTGTCCAGAAACCTAAACACATACACATGTGAACACACAGACACATGTGCACACATGTGAACACACAAAGACATGCTCACATGTCACACCGCAACATGCACAGGGCAGGTTTACATGTGCACTCTCACGTGGGCACGTATGCTGACACTCATGCACATGCCCACACGACACATGCAGCAGTGTACTCTCATGTGTGCACACACGTGCACAGATGTAGGTGCCTGGAGACATTGCTGATTTCATTTTTCCATTATATTAGAAAACACCCATGCTGCACCTCCACCCACACAAATGATAATGTGAGTTAAGAAGTGCATTCCGTGTTTAAGTGGTTCTAGTTTCATGAATGCTTCTTTTTTTTTCTTTGAGACGGAGTCTTACTCTGCTGCCCTGGCTGCGGTGCAGTGGCACGATCTCAGTTCACTACAACCTCCACCTCCTGGGTTTCAGCGATTCTACTGACTCAGTCTCCCAAGTAACTGGGATTACAGGCACCTCCCATCACGCCCGACTAATTTTTTAGTATTTTTAGTAGAGTCTGGGTTCCACCGTGTGGGCCAGGCTGGTCTCAAACTCCTGACCTCAGGTGATCCACCCGTCTCGGCCTCCCAAAGTGCTGGGATTACAAGCATAAGCCCCCGTGCCCAGCCCACGAATGCTTTTTAAAGAAGACCTATCCAGTGAAGTAACAGGATGAGAATGGAAGAACTGAGAGGCTGCTCTGTGGGGGCTGCGCTGTGATCAAGATGAGCCTCACAAAATGCTGCAGGCCCGAGGAGTTCACAGCCTCTGGCTGCTGGACACTGGGAGGCTCAGACACACGAGGAGAAAGGATGAAGGGCCCCACACTGGCCCTTGACGCGCTGCCAGCCTCAGGAATTACTTTAAAGTAGAGAGTAGAAGTTGGAAGCTGAAGGGACAGGCCGTCTTTCACTTGACCTTATCTGTGGACTCAGAAGACTCGGGCGGCTGGAAATGTCCACGGGAAACGGGGGGCGAGGCTGCACTCTACACCCAAGGCTGACCTGCACTATCCTGGGCCCAGCCTCGGCAGCTCCAGGTGCACAGCAGGGAGCGGGAGCACTGCAGGGAGTGGGTGTACAGCAGGGAGTAGGAGCACTTCAGGGAGCCGGTGCACAGCAGCTCCGTCCTGAGATAGGAGCCCCGACTCGGCCGGGGTCTCAGGGGCCAGGGAGATCGGCTCCTCGTTCCCTGGCTCTCAATGGAGGCCCAGCCGGTGTCCCTGCAGCTTCTGCCTTACATCCCGGGCCACTTCCCACTCAGCGACTGCCACCGCTGCCTGCCTGTCCCTGCCTCCCATCGCCAGCATTTCCTCCCTCCAGCACAAAGACCAAGACTTGTCTCTGAAAATCACCACTGTCTACGCTGTAAAAATGCACAAGAATCATGTGCCAGATACAACAAAGTCTACATCTGCAAGGCATTTAAAAAGATAGAAACTGGTAGAAGGTTGGCAGCACACAGATTAATAATTAGCAAAGACACTTATGTCCAGAGTATACGGAGAATTTCTAAGAATCCACAAATAACTGAAAAGCCAGGCAACAGGGAACTGGGCAGAACCATGCAGAGCCCATGTATGAGGAAGATGGAATAAGACTCTGGATGAAAATGGACTCATACGCTCTAATCAGCAGCCCCTTGCTTGTTATTTAGTTCAACTCCTTATTTTCTGTAAATGCCAAAGGCAGGGTCCTTTGCTGCGAGCAGGTATGAAGGGAGAGGAACAGAAATGATGGTGGCTCCGAGATGCACTAGAGCCACCTCCATGGGGCCAAGCAGGACCGTCTGCTTCACATCACATGGCGCCTCCAAGGTGATGGAGCCATTGTAAGATTACATCTGCTGCAGCCACAAGGAATAAGAGAACCCAGGTCTCGATCTTTCTACCTCATTCACCTCTAAATGCAGAGACGTGTGGGGGTCCCGTCGCAGCCTCTGAAGAGCAATCTCCTGTGCAGTTCCTCACTCAAAAACAAAACCGAGCCGAGCTGCAAGTTCACTCTGCCAAGCCCTCTTAGACACAGATCCATGCGGAGTGGCCTGAGTCGTCATGTGGTACTAATTTAGGTTATTGCGGCTCCATAATTGACCCTCACTTTACCAACAGTCAGTCTGACAACACCCCACCCCACTGAGTTGCTAAAATATTTTAGAATCCATTCCAGAAAATTGCTTTTCCAGATTTCTGAGTAGCAACTGCTATTGATTTGATTGCACTCACTGCGTACACAGAATGTTTAGAATTCTTCATACGTTTCCCATTATTGACTGTCACCCAAACCAGATAACAGAGGCTTCAAGCAGAAGAGATTTGATACTAAGCGGTGTTTGCAGATGGTCCTCAGTCCATTCCACGACCAGTCTCAGGAGACACAGATCTGCGGGACTTGCCGTCCAGGAGCCGTCATCATCCTAAGCTCAGCGAGGTCTTGGTCACCCTCCTCGCCAGCCCCTCGCAGTGCCACGTGTATGGCCAAACCCAAGCTGCTGGGTCAGGCCTTTGGCCGCAGCCCTGGCCTTACCCAGCTGGTTGTTTGCGTGGCCGGCTTGTAGACAGTCATAAATAAAGTTCTGAGCTTTCCCCTCAGGGGACAGAGAGCAAAGTCCACGGCCTGGGGCTGCAACAGGAATGCAGAGACACACGTCCTCCCTTCCCACGGGGTTAGCACCACCTGAACTTCCAGCACTACCGGGTGCCCAGGCCACAGTGGGACAGAGCTGGTCCCTGTCATGGGCCATTGAAGCTGCAGCGGGAAAGAGCTGGTCTCCATCTTGGGACACTGAGGCCACATTGGGACAGATCTGGTCTCTGTTGTGGGACGTTGAGGCTGCAGCGGGAAAGAGCAGGCCCCCATCTTAGGACATTGAGATCACAGTGGGACAGAGCTGGTCCCCATTGGGAGACATCCCTGGGGCAAGCTCTGTCTCCTTTTGGGTACTGTGGGGGACAAGCAAGGAATGATGCCGTCAAGATGCAGAGGCCAGCGAAGGCAGAGCATATTCTGAGCACACAGGGGTTCCAGGGCAGCTTCACCGTCCCACGACCTGGGCCACCTGTGGACGCCTTCAACGGGCAAACGCAGCATCACTCAACTCCTAATCTGCTTCTGTCCCTGGGTTTTAAATCTTAAAGCCTGGCACCAAATGCCAGCCGACCACTCAAACCATGAGACCTTTCTCAGCTGCCCCGATGCGGGGACCTTCCCAGGTGAGTCCATCTCCAGACCCCAAGTGTCTGTGGCCACCACTCTCTCTGTCCCCGCATCACCCCCACCTCTCCCATCCCTGCTGCACTCGGAAGCCAAAGACTGAAAACAGGGAGATGCTGCCCCCTCCTCACCGCGCTCTGCTTTAATTCTGAGAGCAAATGCAGGGTGCAGAGGGCTGGGCATCCCACCCCAGGCCCCTGATGGTGTCCCTGCCCCCACTAGCAGGCCTGGCCGAGGGCTGGGATCTCCCCGTCATGCTTGTGTCTCTCCTACGGGACGCCACATCCTCCCGCGATTCCATTCCCCCGACAGCCCAGGCACCCAGATCCTGGCACCACCACAGGGGAGCAGAGCCTTAGGTCAGGATGGGAGTGGCAGGACTCAGCCTCCAGGCCAGACATCTGCAGCCATCCACGCCCATGCTCCGGCTGATAGGGCCAGGGTGAATCCAGCACTGGGGGCCAGGGCCGCCGGGCGCTCAGCCACCTGCTACTCACCCCTGGCTGCTGACTTGTCCTGAGGTCAGGGCTGCACTGACACCCTCGCCCTTGTGTTTGGATTTTTGGAGGATTTGCCTCTGAGAGAGCTGCATTTCAGCCCCATGCAGACACCTGCTGCCTGCAGGGACCTGGACACGCGTGCGTTGCCACTCTCAGAGCATCTACGGTGTGGATACAAGAGTCCCCTGGTCCGTGCTGATCCCGGGTTTATGGGTCCCTTGATCCCGTGTCTGTGAGTCCCCTGGACGCATTGACCCTGTGGCTGTGGGTCAGCTCTTGCCTTTCTCCGCTTTCTTCCTTCACCCTAAGGATCAGAGCCTCAGGACACTCACTATCCAACTGGTCTGTGATTATTATTTTTTAAAAAATATCTTGTGCTTTGATTAGAGTTTAATTTCATTTACTATTAACCCAATTATTTCTCACTCAGCCTCAGCTGACCCTTGTGTGGGCAGCGTTCATGGGCTGCCCCAGGAGGCCCTCCCTGGAGTGAGAGCTGGCCCTGGTGCCCTCATACACAGAATGGTGCCAGGGTCCACAGTTAGGCTCAGAAGAGCTGGCTCCACTGGCTGGAATTGTGGTGGGTTTCTCAGCCTGCCAGCTTTGGTGAAGGATATGGCCTGGTCGGGGGGCCTCCTGGTTGCCTCCGCCACAGTCAGGAAGGACCGAGCCCTCCAGTGACTTGTCAGTGACCTCCATCCACTGCCCCCGCCTGAGGACTGGGCTGAGCTGGGCCTGGACCCACCCTCAGGGGCTGCGGCGTGGTGAGCAAATGTGCTGCTTTGCACTGGGACATCTCAGGACGACATCTTACACAGATGCCATTACCAATCATGGCCCTAATGAGATTGAGCTCTTGTCTAAGATCCGTATAGAAACCTCGGTGCCAGCGACTGACCCCGACCCAGGCCGGGAGCGGCTGACAATGCAGCGGTGCAGTGAGGCCAGGCGTGCCGCAGAGCCTGGGAACCTGGAAGGGCCGGTGCAGTGAGGCCAGGCGTGCCGCAGAGCCTGGGAACCTGGAAGGGCCTGTGCGGTGAGGCCAGGCGTGCCACAGAGCCTGGGAACCTGGAAGGGCCGGCGGTTGCATGGCTGCCACGGATGGCACCAACCTTCTGTGAGTTTTGATGGTGAGTTTTGATAGGCGCCTTCTTATCTCTAGAAAGGGTCAAAAGTCTACCAACTGCGAGTAATCTTGTTTTTAAAAAAAGATTTTTTGGAAGAACTCAGTTTATGGAGACACATGCATTCCACTTGCCTCAATCTGACTTCTGCTTCAAAACTATTAAAATTTCGTTCTCAAAGTCACTTTCAGCAGATACTTCATTGGCCCCCTGAACACCCCACATCCTAAAACCCTTGTTCCTGGCCTGTACCCTTGTTTCTGGCCTGCACCCTTGTTCCTGACCTGCTCTCTTCCCCTCCTCCCCATAGGGTGCTCCATGCTCCTTTGGTGACTGTCAAAACAGACCTGATTATTCTGTAATAACAAATGGCCCCAGCTCCCAGTGGCATAAAACACAAAACGGTTGTTTTGCTCATGCCAGGTGTGCCTGCAGGTTCCCAGGTTCCTCCAGCATCAGCCATCCCAGCCCCATCCCAGACCTGCAGGGGGACTCCCCGCAGGCATGCCCTATCCCAGGGGAGACAGGAGGGCAGGGCCGTCGCTCCCCACCCCCCGCCCCATGTGCTGGGGCTCATGGTCAATGGCACTGGCTGGGCTGGAGTATGTGGCTCACTCAGCCTGCTTCAGAGCCTTCACCTGGCCACGAACAGCAGAAAGAGGTATTTGGAATTTGACAATCTCCTCTCCTCTCCTCTCTCTCCTCTCTCCTCTCTTTTTCTTCTTTTCTTTTCTTTTCTTGGACAGGGTTTCACTTCCACCACCCAGGCTGGAGTGCAGCGGTACGATCTCGGCTCACTGCAATCTCTGCCTCCTGGGCTGAAGCAATCCTCCCACTTCAGCCTCCCGAGTAGCTGGGACCACAGGCGTGCCCCACCACACCCGGCTATTTTTCTTTTTCTGTACTTTTTATAGAGACAAAGGTTTCACCACGTTGCCCAGGCTGCTCTCAAACTCCTGAGCCCAGGCCTTAACAATCTATGTCTTTATCTTGTCTCTGCACTTTCTTTTATGAATTTTGCAAAGTATTTCACCTCTGTGAGTCTCTCAGTTTCTCAGTTGAATATAGGGGTGTCCAATCCCCACTCACAATGCTCTTGTGATAACGGCGCAGAACCATGGAAAACACACATGTATTTGGGCTTTGGCATGTTGGCATCACTTAACAAATAGTAGCCCGTGTTAGCAGGATCTTAACTATCCATTTAATGTATCTAGCCAGATGGTAATTTCCATCAAGGTGGGAACCAGATCATACAAAAAGTAATAAAAGAAGGATTGATGTAATCGCTATTTCAAGATCTAGGGCTGCATCATGATTTCTGTGTCCTCCCAGGGCATGTAGAATAGTGTCCAGTAAATCGTTATTAGAGAATTAAAGAAACCTCTGGTTTTTATCTCAGGTAGTTCTGTTGAAACACAGCATCTGCAGGGTGATATGCTGCAAAAAATAAGAGCTTTTCACTGAACCACAGCCTCAAAAGGGTCTTCTACCAAACAAAGTGACATGAACATTGGAAAAAAATGATTTTCTTTCTTCCAAGACAGATGTGGCTGGCACAAAGCCCATGTTTTGGGAATACAAAATGACAATGGTATTGATTGCCGTAACAAGCGTGTGGTTTCTGAGAGCTGAAGATGGAAACTGAAGGGATGTGTTACTTCAATTGCCTGCAGGTGTGCTGTACTTAATTCATTAAAGATGCATTTCAGAGTCGTTTTGAAAAGATTACCTCATTGATGTGGGCCAGGGTTGCCAGGAATCATGAGTTGCACTGGACTAAACCCACTTCTCAGTGAAACTCCAAACACCGCCTTCGAGGTTGTGCAGGTTTCCCCCAAAACACTTGGGTGGACTGGAATTTTGAGTGAAGACATCTATTAGCTAATCAGTGACCAACTATTTTGCTAAAACACCTTTGCCCTCAACTGTGTTCAGATTCCCTCTTGTTTTTTCCTTGTTGTCAAATTCTTATTAGGAAAAAAATACCACCATTATAGTTAGCAAAGTTGCATGTATAAATGCATAAGCATTTAATTCTATTTGGCTCTACATTTCATATACAAAGCCTAGTCTAAATATTTAAATTTGAAATATCGTTTGGGATTTATAAGGGAGAAGTATTCAGACAACCTGGAGAACTTCCCTTTTTCTAAACTTACCTCTTCAAAAGACAAATGTGAGCATCTCCAGGCTGCAGAGAGAAAGTAACTGTTCTATGGGATGAGAGAGCTGCCTCCTTGAAACATTTTAGATGGGATTACCTCCCACGCTTATGGGCTATGCTCAAATCTGTTCTACAAATAGAAGTATCTTAAAGTCAGGTTGAAACACAAATGCAGTTGGGATTGGAAGCTCTTCAGATGGTCACCGCTGTTGATGTCACGGCATGAACGTGCTTCCATGATGTTCACAGCCTCCCTACCTAGAAGCCTCCTTAGCTTCCTGAGACACAATTTTCTCATTGTAAAAACTCCTGATTCCACCCCCTTCTCTGTCTCATAAGGAGTCTCTGATAGGACGATCCTCGTGCCTTAGCAGGTGAGTGAGGCCGGCTGCTGCAGGACGCCAGCCCCAGCTGTCACCGCTGTAACACAGCCTGTGATTCCCTCTGGGTGGGTGGCTGTGGGACCCTGCCCCAGCCTCCATCTGTCCAGACCGTACATCTTCCAGGGTTCATTCACACTTATCCTGGAGGTGAAAACAGAGCAAGAAAGGGGAGGATCTTTGGGAACTTTTAAGCAGGTGACAGGAAGTGTCACCTGTCATCTCTGCCTACATCTCCTGAGCCAGTGCTAGCAGGAGACCTCACCTCTGGGAAGGGGCTGGGAAGTATCCCCAGTGAGTAAGTGTGGGTGACAGAGAGAATGTGGGTGTGGGGGAGCCCTAAGCCTTCTCTGCCAAACACACCACGATAGTAATCACGACTTCATAAAAGTGACCCTGCTTTAGACATTCGCGGTGAAATACGCACCACATGTGCAAACATTTGTCAGGTGAGCAAGTTGTTTTTTCTCTTAGAAAAATCATATTTGTAAAAAACATACATTACTATGTTCCAAAAACTCCCAGTTGTAATTATCTTTAAAACTACAAGGATCCTGATGTGATGCAAATTCAGTTTGTTTGGATGCATTTATCTGTGCATCCATTTAACCTCTATCCATTCATTCACACTGCACATACTGTACCCTCCATCCCTTCATTCACTCTACAATCTCATACTGTACCCTCCATCCCTTCATTCACTCTACAATCACATATTGTACCCTCCATCCCTTCATTCACACTATGATTGCACACTCTATCCTCCATCCCTTCATTCACTCTACGAGTGCGTATTGCAGAGCTGCACAGCTCTGTGCAGATATGAGCCTAAGAGGCAGACAGAGCCTGTGTCGTGTGAGCTGGGTATCTGAAGTTGCAGTCTAACAGAGAGAAAGAAAATAAAACAACCAGAATTGTATTTTCTGGGAAAGAAAGAGCTGGTATGATAAACTCAGAGGAAAGATGCCTGCTGGGTAAAAATCCCTCCAAGTCATTCCACCAATTTCATCATTGAAACTGCAGCGATGCTGTCAGCACATTTTTGGTAAATTACCTATAATAACACAAATGCCAATCATGTTTTAATTGTTGATAACAAGAGAACCAAGATGTGGTGACCCAAACTCCCCAGATGAAACAACCAGTCCACTGAGTTCAAACTAGTCCCACTTCTAGGTATCCACTCCTGTTCTCCGAAATCAGATTTGAAAGTGACATTACAAACTCACTTTATAGAAACCACACATAGAAGTAAACTCCACTGTCATGCTATGATGAAAGGTGACATGTGGGCTTCAATGTCTCCCAGGGGTGCTGCATAAATCCGTTACTCAGCGCCCTCTGGCCTTGCTATCAGGACATGCCTCAGAGCCGGGGGCTCAAGCACACTTGATGGGGCAGCTTACATCAGCCTAAGTATGTGATCCCCACCTCCAGGCAGAGCTGACACAGAGGACTCAGATGCGGGAGGGACACCCTGCAGGCAGCGGCCCACAGGTGAGGGCCCACAGCCTAGAGCCGGGGAAGCCTGGAGCCCTCCCCACCCCATGGTAGCCCCCTTTGGCCACCTCTGTGTTTACCTCCCGCCTGTCCTCAACATTCCTGGCAATGCTGAGGCCCTTTCCCATCGTCTCTCCTCTTCTGGGTCCTTTCCTTCTCAGGTCGGTCCCCTTCGTGTTCATTTTTACCTGGATACAAAGTGGAAGGTTGAGGGAAACTGGATTCTTGAATGGTGGGCCTGAGTGGGGCGGCTCCACCTCACCCTTTTTAAGGCTATCTCTGCTCTACTGATTCCTGTTCCTTAAAACCTTCGATGACACATGCCTTGTTTTAAAGCATCATCTGTGATTCCCAAATCTTCACCATGGGACTGGCAGAAGGGGAAGAACAGACTTAATCCAGACAAAGGGAAGAGAGCAAGTTGGCAGGATCATTCCTGCGGATGAAATGCGGAATCTGCTGGCCCCAGAGCTCAGGGGCTCAGGGCTGCCTCTGCATCTCAGGGCCTGTCCACAGGGCCCTGCGCGCTCTTTTTCTCAAAGAGGGTTCTGCAAACCGTGTGAGTTCTAGCTCCCAAAATTCTGTATCTGCCTCTGCAAAGTGGAATCTAAGAATCATAGAAGTTGAGCTCTGGAATTTGACATTTCAAGTTCTATGATTTCGTTGTTATGATAACCTCTTCATTATTAGTTTGAAAGGCTCATCTTTTGCAGTGAGAATTAGTAGCAACAAGAATTAGTAGTTGATAGAATTCATGAAAGACACTGTTAGTCTTGTGGATGCCAGTTCTCAAGGTGAATACCCTGGGCACCATCGCGGAAGTGGGGGCTCCGGGGACCCAGGCGTCACTCGCTGCTGACTTCACCCTGTGCTGCCCCAAGGACATGGTCAGGCTGAGGAACCAGGCAGATCTCAGAGTTCTGAACAAAGTCTGGGGTCAGAAGACCCAGGCGCCAGCCCCAGCTCCACCAGCCGGGTACACATTGCTCATCCCACTTCCTCAGGAAGAATGAACAGGCAGACCCACTGAGCTGGGGCAGAAATGGATCACAGAGCACGGCAGTCATGGACGGCCTCACACACCCCGGCTCTCACTTTCTATGCTCTTTCTTACGCCTCAGAAAGCGATTTTCCATTTCAGGGTCGACCCCTTCCTGGTTAGGGGAAAACTTTGAAAAAGTTGAGGAGGCCCAACGCGGTGGCTCACGCCTGTAATCCCAGCATTTTGGGAGGCCGAGACGGACAGATCACGAGGTCAGGAGGTCAAGACCATCCTGGCTAACACGGTGAAACTCCACCATCTCTACTAAAAATACAAAAAAAAAAAAAAAAAAAAAAA